>NW_022195551.1:0-169154 GCF_008641045.1 Pistacia vera | reverse complement strand
ACGTTGGATCGATAGCGAAGTACTTGTGAACAGTACAAGTGAATAGTACTCATAAATAGTACCCCATGAACAGTGCCAATGAACAGTACTGATGAATAGTACATGAACAGTGTTGATGAACAGTGCATGAACAATACTGAAAGTTCTAATCTAAAGAAGGAGCCGCCAACGGGAGGTATAATCCTATCCTTGTATGGGTTAAATTATGTAGGTTAATATATCGAAATCGTGATCTTGGGTAATTGAATCATTGCATGGCAAGAATTTTTTTTTTTTTTTTTTTTGTTATTATTCTGCGCTTGCCACGACATGGTTCCTACACCCACCCTAGCCAAGAAAAGCCTTCCCTATAGCTATGCCAACTCACTCTTCATAGACTCCATAGCCTTAGCCGAGGTGCATCACAAATTCTCCATTCCAAACATGAGGTCTTATGATGGCACGATTGACCCGGATGACAACATAGCGTCATGCAAATAACAGATGTTTGCCGCATCAATACCAAGAAACCTAAAGAAGCATGCATATGCAAGAGCTTCGGATCTAGCCTCTCAGGACCAGTACTACAATGGTACACCAACCTCTCCCACAACACCATAGGTTCATTCACCCAGCTCACTGATACCTTCGTCGATCAGTTCACCAACAGCAAGAAATTAGAAAAGTTGTCAGTTGACCTATACTAGGTCTATCAGAAAGGGGGTGAACCACTCTGAGAGTATGTTAGTTAGTTTAATAAAGAAAAGATATCCATCCCATCCTGTAATCCTAAAACAGTAGTGGATGCTTTCAAGAAAGGGCTCCTCCCTGATGGGGAACTCTACAAAGATCTCACAAAGCTCGGTTGCAATACCATGGAAGATGCTCTAGCCCAAGCAATTATCTAGATAGGTGAAAGGAGGACTAGATGAACTATAGGACATACACACCCTACCAAGTGTTGTGAGTTCCACCATGACCATGGCCATAACAAAGGCAAGAACACTATTAACAACAGACAAAGGCAAGAACACTATCAACAACAGAAGTGACAAAAATCGATCCTCACCTCCCCTAGACCCAAAACAAAAAGGCTTTTGCCACATGATATCAGGCGAGTCAGGAGTCAATTGAATGAGTTACTTCTTGGCCAAGATACATACCCGAGCTAGCTATCACCCCAAAGCCCGCTCTGCCCATCTACCCACACAAACACCTACGAAGCAGGTCATCCAGTTTGAAGATGATAAGCTAGTCACCCTAACCTCCCCACATGATGATGACCTTGTAATCACCCTGCAGATCATGAATATGCTAGTCAAGAGAATATTTATGGATGGAGGTTCCTCAGCCAACATCCTTTTCTTGGAAGCTGTAAAAACAATGGGTCTGGATGAGTAAGATATCAATAAACGCCCCACCATCTTAGTTGGGCTTAACTCAGAATAGAAATATACCATCGGAGAGATCGCCCTTCCTATCTATGCTAGTGGCGTAAATTGACAAACAACATTCATTGTTTTTTATTGCCCCTCACCCTACAACGTCATCTTGGGTCGACCTTGGATCTATGACATGAAAATCGTCCTAACAACCTTCCACCAAATAGTCAGGTTTCCCACGAGATGGGACGTGAGAGAGATTAGAGGTGATCTTAAGGCCTGAAGGGATTGTTACAAGAATTCTTTTAAAGGTAAGTCCCATTCATTATAGCAACTACATGCCCACCCAACTCTTCCAGCTAAGCCGGATCAGCCATCCATGGAAGAGTTGGATAAGGTCTAGATTCACCGAGACCATCCTAACTAGAAGGCTTAGATCGGATCCCGACTGAGTCCTAAGATAAGAGAGAGGCTTATCGACTTTCTCAAGTAGAATCATGACTACTTCACGCAATACCACATGGATATGATAGGGATCAGCCCTAATGCAATTGTGCATAATCTCCAAGTAAACCTGATTGCCACTCAGTCAGATATAAAAGAAGAAAGTTTGCTCTAGAGTGAAACCGAGTCATCAATAACTAAGTAATGGGCTCGTTCGAGAGGTGCATTACCCTAACTGGCTTGCTAATGTTGTGGTTGTTTGAAAAAGGAATCGGAAGTGGCGAGTCTACGTAGATTTCACAAGGAATAAGGCATGCCCTAAAGACTCCTTCCCATTCCCTCACATCGACATGCTGGTCGATGCTACAACCGATCATGAGTTGCTTAGCTTTATGGACTCCTTTTTTTACTACAATTAAATACTCATGCATCTGGGCGACGAGGAGAAGACAACCTTTATCACAGAGAGGGGCACCCATTATTATAAAGTGATGCCTTTTGGCCTCAAGAATGTTAGGGCCATCAACCAACTACTCGTCAACAAAATGTTCGCAGAACACTTATGGGACACAATGGAAGTATACATCGAAGACATATTGGTCAAGTCCCTCATAGCCGAACAACACCTGGATCACCTCAATCAAGCCTTCCTACTCCTTAGAAAGTATAAAATAAAGCTTAACCTAGTCAAGTGCTCATTTAGGGTCTCATTTGGTAAGTTTTTGGGATATATGGTGACTTAGTGCGAGATAGAGGCTAACCCTAATTAGATCCAAGCCATCCTAAACATTCACTCACCCTCATGCATCAAGGACATCCAGCGCCTTTCTGGAAAAGTGGTAGCCTTAAGCCGGTTCATCTCTCGACTAGCTAACAAGTGCCACCACTTCTTCACGGCCCTTGGAAAATTAAAGCAGTTTGAATAGACTTTAGCCTGCGAAGAAGCCCTACAGCAACTAAAAAGGTACTTGACTTCTCCCCCACTACTTTCCAAGCCACTAACCGGGGAAAAACGTTACACCTATTTGGCAATCTCGGAGTCAGCCATCTCAACCTTCTTGATTAAAAATGATAATAGGAAACAGTTACTGGTTTACTATGTTAGAGTAGGTGCCCTAGAGCCAATCAATTATTGTAAAATTGACTCTTTGTAATAATGCTTTTTTATAAATAAAAGGCATATTCTTCTATATTGTGTAAGTCATAATTTGTGTATTGATATATGTTCTTAGGATGATAGAACTATGACAAGGGTATCCAATATTTTAAATCTTGATAGTGAGAACCCCATTTTTGAAATGTCCATAGCCCTAGTACCAAGGAGGCAGATAATGTGGTAAGACTATCATAGTGTTAAACAACCTTGTCAAAAGACAGTGACTAATCTCACTTGTCAAGGTTGTTTACTGACAATCTAGTGCAACACTTAGGTGCTTACTATAGGCAAGTTCACTAGATAGACCCACCAGAGGATTCCATACGGATGGTAACCCTAGTGTTTATGGAATAAATCCTCTAACGAAAGATGGTGTATGTGATCCTTAGACTTGAGATCACTGGAGTGCCTTGTATACCAATTGGTGTAGTTTGACACTAGCCCAATGTAGTTCTATTTAGAGCTATCAGAATGATAGTGATTGGCTGTATCGAGAAGTGTATCAAGACTGTGATGGATTGACAAAGGATTCATCACTCTCGGGTACGAGAGAAGTTATTTCACTGCATAATTAAGTAAATGACAATGGCACTAAATCTATCGCCACAATGAGATTGAGTTGTTGCTTAATCCAATTTATTATTCAGGTCATTGATCCAGTAACTAAATACAAAGATATCGAGGATATCTGAGGTTGACATTATTTATATACCTCAGCCTTGATGGGATAACAAATGATGAAAGGGTTTGACTACATAGTAACCATATAATTGATAGGTAGCTATTTCGCTGAATCCGAATCTATGGGTGGCCTTGATGCCTTGCTAGAGGCCAATCTTGGTATGTGTATAGTGAGACTATTAATTCATGTAAATCGCGATAATACTCATTGCCAATATGATAAGAAGCCTACGGGTCACACACTTAGAAGATAATTTAAGAATCAATTTATGAAAGGAGTATTTTCATGTTTTAGGATAAAATGGTATTTTGGTAATCTCACAATGCAATTAAATTTGCTGAGGTTGTTGCTTATATTCAATTTTAATATTGAAATCAAAATTAGTGAGATTATATTTAAATATATGTGCGCATATATTTAAATGGATTATTTTTAATTAAATGTTAATAGATTTTAATATATTAATTGATTTTAATAATTATTATTATTTAAAATTAAAATACCATAAAGGGGGTGTTTGGTTGCAAGGATGGATTAACATGAGAATCTATGGCTATTCCTAATAAGATTAGGGTTTTAATTAAGTGACACTATATAAGTGAAACTTAAATTAAAACATAATTAATAATTCATTCATTGATTAAAAGAAACCCTAGCCACCCTCTCTGTCCCTCACCTTTTCATTGATTGAAGAGAAGAAATTTTTCTCTTCTTGATTATTTGATTCTAGATTCTTGAAGCCTTTTATTGTTCTAGCAAAGCAATACAAAGGTTCTACATATTATCTTCGTGTGGACGACATGAGTGTAATTCCACCAGGAAGCTTAATCAAATTAGAGACATTTGAAAGAGCCTCCAAATGTACGTAAGTATTCTAATCATTGTATAGATTTGCTTTTACACTAGTTTCATTTTAACATGTAAAACATTATAATCATTGCCCGGATTTTGGGTTTTTGAGTAATGATCGATTTGGTTTTAAAATATTTTATTGTGTTTTTCTACTTCGTGAATCTTATCATTTACATACAGTGGTATCAAAGCCTCGGGTAATTGATTATAATGTTTTAATTGATGTTTGATAACATGTGTATTTGACTAATAACATGGTATAGTGTAAACTGATTTTTTTTAAAATCTGGAAAAATTATGTTGATTGCATGTTTTACATGATCAAATATTTAACTGATGTGTTGATTGAATTTTTTATTGGTTGGTTGGCGTCCTGGTCGAATGCTAGTGCATTCGATTTGATTTGGATTCGCGTCGTTATGCGAAAAATTGCAAAAAAGGTGAACTGTGTGATTCACCGATATGCGGCATTCACTGCGACAAAACAACACATGCGAAAAAATAGATCTCGCCACAGCGAAATAAAACTTCACTGCAACAAGAAACATTCTGGAAGTCCTGAGCTTTCTAGAGGTTCACACTTGCCATGGCGAACTAAATCTTTGTCATGGCAACCGTGGTGTTTTTATACTTTGCCGCGGCGAAATAAAACTTTGCCATTTTTGTGTTTTTCATGTAGGGACCAAACTGTAGTTTTTTAGAACCTTTAAAGCCAATAATTATTCTATACATTTAAGAGGGTAATTTAATAATTTCACCCACCAAATTAAAAAATGTTTATTGTGAATGCATGCAATGTTCTTGTTTGAAAATTGCATGGTGCCTGGTACATGAGCCTTAGACCTTTGGTTTGTTTATTTAAATTTTTTGGGTTTGTTTGTAATTTTTTAAATAAATGAAACTTGCATGTCCTGCCTCTCTCTAATATCTCCATGTATTTCTTCTTCTCATCTCACTCCTCTCATATGTAATGCGAGGTTTCTATTTTATGATGTTGATTAAAATAGGATTTTATTTTCCAAAAATTTTGTAATGATTATGATGAAGAGGAAAAACTTGAAGACCCAAGTTTTATTTTTTAAACCTTAAGTTGACCTACCGATTCCTTTAGGCTTGAGGAAATCAGTCTTAGTGGGCCATGTATCAGCACATTTAATTTTTTGCTTAGAATGCATGCTAAGGTTGAACGTTTAATAACATGTCAATTAGGGGTGTTCTGTTTCGGGTATCCTGCATTTTTTAAAGGAACTGGAACCGAAATCGGAACTGACAGTTCCTTGAAATTTGGAACCGAAATCGTCCTAGGGACCCAGAACCGGAACCTATAACAACAGTTTCGGTTCCAGTTCCTGTTCTGGGTACCCCGTACAGTTTTTAATATGGCAAAAAAACCCTTAAAAACTTACAAATACACCCACCCACCAACCTGGAACTTGTTAACAAATATAAAATTACAAATTATAAATTCAAAATTACAAACTCCATTACTTTGTAAAGATATATTCTCAAAAGTCAAACCAACTTACTTTAAATGTTATGAAATATAAATATAAATGTATTCACATTACTTTTTCTACAAAAGTTTTTATTAACCCCAATTCCCTTTTAATTTTATTTTATATTAGTCTTGGTTACGGTTCTAATTATAAGAATCGGAACTGAAACCGCACAGTATAGTTCCAAAAATTGGGAACCGAAACCTACCCGTTGACGATCGTTCCGGGTAAGAACCGAACCAAACCCCAGGTACCCGCCAGTTCCGATTCCAATCGATTCTTTGAACACCCCTAATGCCGATCAATGTCATTCTAAAAGATAATAAATTGGTGAGACATAAAATAAAACCCCTCAAATAAAGCATATTAAGTCAGTGTTGGAGTAGGTGTCCTAAGCCAATCAATTATTGTAGAATTGACTCTTTGTATATGTTCATTAATCAATAAAAGGCATTTTATTCTATATCGCGTAAATCATTATTATTGCATATGTATTGATATATGTCCTTAGAATGGTAGAATCGGGACGAGGGTATCAAGTGTTTCAAATCTTGATAGTGAGAACCCTATGAGCACATATAGTGGCCATTCTAGAAACTCCATAGCCCCAGTATTATTCTGAAGTAAGGGCACAGATAATACGGTAAGGCTATCATAGTGTTGAATGACCCTGTCGAAAGGCAGTGACTGATCTCACTTTCCAATTTGTTTGGTGAAAACCGGGTGCACACATGGGTGCTTGGTGTAGGTGGTACACGTGCAACAAGTTCACTGGACTGACCCACCAAAGGATTCATATGGATGGTAACCCCAGTGTCTATGGAACAAATCCTCTAACGAATGTGGTGCATGTGATCCTTAGACTTAAGATCACCAAGTGCCTTGTGCACCGATTGATGTAGTTTGACACTAGCCTACGTAGTTCTTTTCAGAGTTGTCAATACGGTGGTGATTGGTTGCATCAAGAGTGTATCAAGACTATGGGGGATGACAAGGATTCATCACTCCCGGGTATGGGAGAAGTTATCTCACGCACAATTCAGTATACAATGACACTAAAACTATGGTTATAGTGGGATTGAGTTGTTGCTCTATCCAGTTTATAATACGGGTCATTGTTCTAGAAATTGAATAAATATATCGAGAGTAACCGAAGGTTGACACTATTTCTATGCCTTCGTCTCGTCGAGATAACGTATGATGAAATGATCGAATTGCACGGTAACCATATCGTTGACAGGTAGCTACTTTGCTGAATCCAAATCTATCGGGTGGCCATGATGTCTTGCTAGGGGCCAATCTTGGTCTGTGTATTAGTGAGACATAATTGGTGTTAATCAGGATACTATACACTACCAATATGATAGGAGCTATGGGTTCCACACATAGAAATATATTTAATCCAAGAAGAAATAAGGGCGTTTTTGTCTTTTAAGGCGAAAGGGTATTTTGGTAATTTCACAGTGCAATTAAATTTGCTAAGGTCGTAGCCTTTATTTAATTTGTTAGAAAAATTAAATAAGTGAAATTACTTTAAATTTGTGTTCGCACATATTTAAATAATTATCATTATTGTTAAATGTTATATTATTTAATATATATTAATTGATTTTAATTGAGATAATGATGGAAAATAAAATAATCAACATTGGGAGTGTTTGGCAACATGGGGCGTTTGGGTTGGAGCCCAAGCCTATTCCGTATGGGATTAGGGCAAATTGTCTTTACTATAAAAAGAAAGTGTGTGATTTTTATTTAAGATTTTTTTTTTTTTTTTTTTTGAAACACAAAAACACACAGCCCCATTTTTACACTTCCACCACGGCAAACCCATTTTTTGCCCAAAATCATTCATTTGATTTGTCTTCTTGATTCTTAAGGCTAAGGAGATCTAGCAAATCCCTCCTTAGTTCTTTTGAGATTGTCTTCAGTGGACTGCGCAGGTTCGATCCTACACTTGGATCGGTAGCAAAACGTTCAAAGACAATCGGGGTGGAGCCTCCAAACGTGGCGTATGGTTTCAAACACAGATTATTAATTTATGCAGATTCTTGCTTTAATATAATTGTAAAATTATACCCTTGATCTTGCTCATGTAAACGATCCTTGCATTTTATTTTATTTGTTTCCATTGCGTATACGGGACCGTTTACTAACAGTGGTATCAGAGCCTGGGTACTGAATTTTACACATTTTTATGTGTTGGTTGATAACATGTATTTGATGATAATATGTTGCCATATTGAATCTGCATAAATCTGTCTTAAACATGTTTTTAAGAAACTGATTAATCGATTAATTTAATTTGTGATGATCTGCTAGTTTGTATAATGGTTGATTTGTTGAGATCAATGTGTTTGATTGATTGCAAAATCCGTTTAAAGTGTATATGGTTACTATATGAATAGATCCAAGCTACAAATCTGTGTACGCTCGCCGCAGCGATATACATCATGCCGTAGTGAGCGTTGTTCACGCTGGCGCTAGTGTGAAACCGACGATCGTCGCGGCGATATAAAAGCATCGCCACGGCGATCGTCCTCTGGACGAGTAACCAGCGCTCACCGCGGTGATATAATATCGCCGTGACGATCGTCTTCTGGATGAGCGCTGTATGAAAACAGCACTCACCGCGGCTATATAACCTATCGCCGCGGCGATCGTCCTGGGATGGACGCTGTACCAATCGCGTAGCGAGGTACGTTAAGCGTGAATGTCAAGTAATCAATGCACGTCACAGCGATCTAACTCATCGCCGCAGTGAGCGCACTTCTGAGTGTGTGGGCCAAATGTAAAGTTTCAAAACTTTGGACTAAACGAGTTTTGCAAATTATTAGGGGGTAAATTTAATTAACCCATAAATTTCAAAAATTGATTGTTTTTGAAATGTATGCTTTGTACTTGTTTGTATATTGCATGGTGCCGTACATGAGCCTTAGACCTAAGGGTGAATGTTTTAAAATATTTTAGGTATGTATGGTTGTATTATTTATTAAATAGGGCATGTGTCCTGCCTTCTCCTCTTCTCGATGTACATTCTCTTCTCATCTCATTCCTCTCGAATGTAAATCGAGGTTTCTAAATTTATTGATGTAAAGAATTTGTATAATTATTTATTGTAAATTTAGAATGATAATTTTTTGTAATGTACCTAAAGACGGAGCAAAGGACGAGGCAACCACTTGAAGACTCAAGATGTTTATTACAGGACCCTAGGTGACCCACTGATTCCTCTAGGCTCGAGGAAATTTGTTTAGTTGGTCATGTATCGGCACGTTTTAATATTTGTTTAAATCATGATAAGGTTGAATGTTCAATAACATGCCAAACAATGTCATTATAACAAAGATAATAACTATGAGACATTAAATAACAAAACCCTCAATTAAAGCATATTAGTCAATTAAGCCTTCCATCACGATGGTTTTAATCAAACCACTGTTTGTCATAACCTTGTTTGCCAAAGCGAAGGGTACACTTCTACCAGTGGGAGGTTAATGCATTAGAGTTTTCCTTAATGGTGATGGGTCGACTTAAAATGACAGTTTTGCTTGTTCACCAAAGCGAAGGTTGATAAATGCGTGTCATAGGCATAGTAGAGCAGTACACATATTGTGTGTACGTGGTGACATGTAGTGTCCACTCTACGATACTGAGAATCACACTTGAGGACGATGGCATGTAGTGACCATTGGATTGTGTGATTGGCTTGTTGGCTTTCTCACATTTGAGGTTGATAGTGGGAGCTATCATCTGGTGTGGATTAATTTGTTGGCCTACCTATCAACTCATTTTGGCTTGTTCGCCAAAGCGAAGGTTTGAAATGGGCAGGATGAGATCTCTGTCCACTAGGAAAGTCAGACTTTCCCGAGTTAATGGTGAGGGCTATTGACTTGAGTAAAATAGTGGGAGCTCGTTTAATAAAAGACCATATTAACAATAATAATGAACATGGTAATAATAGTTATTTTCTGCACTTGTAGATTCACTTAAATTTGAGCAAAATGATCCCAACATCACTGAGACAAATCATCAACTGGAGAGAAATGGAATGGTGAAAATTTCGTTGACTGGTATAGAAGTATAAATAATATACTTCAGTCAAGCGATAGATTATACACCATTGAGCAAGCTTTATCACTAGAGCCTGCTGATAGTTCTATCCATGAGACTGGGTATGTATATGTGAAGCATACACATGATGCAAAGCAGAAATGACTAGATACATTGTGCTTGCATCAATGGCACCATTACTATGACAGCAGTGCCAGAAAATGGATTTAGCTTTTATTCTCATTTTCTTCGAAGAAATGAGACATATGGTGTCTAGGTCGTTATCAGATGTAGGATGGAAGAGGGTACCAAAATTGGCGATCATATACTCAAGTGATCGGTATATGAACAAGCTTGAGATTTGGGATGTGGACTTAAAGAAGGTTTAGCATAAAACTAATATACAGTCATTACCGGATTCTTATCTCATTTGTCTATGATTCATTGAGGAAGATAAGAAGAATACCTTTTTCGAGCTTCTGGATTTGTAATGGCTACTAAGTCAGGCATGAAAATGTCAAAAACATTGACGTTGGTTGAAGCCAACTCAAGTGAAAATGAAAGGGCTCAGAAGTCGATGGAAAAACTGTTGCAGAAAGGAAGGCGTTTGTCCTTACTGTGGGAATCCCGCCACTGGAGGAAAAATTGCAAGGCTTTCCTAGCAAAAGGGAAGAAGAATGTTACTTCTTCGTCAGGTACGTTATTGAGATTACTTCTACCGTAAACATCTAGTTGACACAAATGTGGTACTCACATTTGATTGATGTGTAGAACTACGGTAGAGTAGATTGCTCGCCAAGGGAGAGGTGACTACCAGTTGGAAATGAGCACGTGCTGCTACATTTACAATAGGATCTTCTCGTCGTTTAGCTGATGGACTTGTTTCTTGGAACTTGTGGATTAATTTATGTTTTTCTTCAGTTTCTAGAAATTATATTTCTGTGTCCACGTAGGACAAATGAGAATATTAGTTTACTAATGGATTATTATCCTTAAGTATAAATAATATTCTTTATGGAACTGTTTCATAATAATATGTTCTTAAGAAAGACAACAAGGATAATCTCAAAATGACTACTATGCCAACTTTGGCAAGTTGAGCTAAACATACCAGAAGGAATGTGGGATAGTATCACAACTTACCCCTCCTTATACACCCCAACACAAAGGAGTGTCGAAAAGGAGGAACAAGACCTTACTTGACATGGTTAGGTCCATGATGAGTTTTAGTGATTTACCTGCATCGTTCTAGGGTTATGCCCTAGAGACTGCGACTCACGTTTTGAACCGTGTGCCATCAAAGTCTGTAGATAAGACTCCATATGAGCTATGGAGTGGGCGAAAGCCCAACTTGTCTTATCTAAGGATTTGGGATTACGAAGTTTATGTTAAGAAATTGACTTCGAACAAGCTGGGCCCAAAATCCTATAAATGTATATTTGTGGGGTATCCAGAGGAGACCAAAGGATACTATTTCTACCACCCAGAAGAGTGCAAAATTTTTGTTGCTTGATTTGGTGTCTTCCTAGAAAAAGAATATTTTCTAAGAAGTATTAGTGGGAGAAAAGTAGAACTCGATGAAGTTCTAGAACCACAAGATATACTAGATGAAGGACGGAATGATGTGCCACAAGAAGTGGTTGAGCATCATGAGGAGGTTAATCCAAAAATTGTGGATCAAAGTGAACCACCTCAGGTAGCACAGGAGCTACGTAGATATGGGAGAGTACGCCATGAGCCCGAGAGATACGGTTATCTCGTGACTCAACATGGTGACATACTGGTCTACCAAGACGATGAACCCAGAACCTATAAAGATGCTATATCGGATCCAGATTCCATTAAATGGCTTGAAGCCATGAAATCTGAGATAGACTCCATGTACCAGAACCAAGTGTGGTCTCTGGTGGAACCACCTGAAGGGGTAAAACCCATAGGGTGTAAATGGGTCTTTAAGAAGAAGACTGACATGGATGGCAACGTGCATACTTATAAAGCATGGCTGGTTGCCAAAGGTTTCAAACAAATTCATGGCATTGACTATGAAGAAACCTTTTTGTTGGTTGCCATGATTAAATCCATCCGAATTATGCTTGCAATTGCTGCATATCATGACTATGAGTTTTGGCAAATGGATGTCAAAACTGCTTTCCTAAACAGAAACCTTGAGGAGGATGTGTATATGACACAACCTGATGGTTTCGTTCTTGATAGTCAAGCTAATAAGGTATACAAGTAGCAGAGATCCATTTATGGACTCAAGCAAGCTTCAAGGAGTTGGAACATTCGTTTTGATGAAGCCGTAAAAGAATTCGGTTTTATCAAGAATGAAGATGAGCCCTGTGTTTACAAGAAAATGAGTGGGAGTGCAGTAGCATTCCTAGTGTTGTATGTCGATGACATACTTCTGATCGGGAATGATATACCGAACTTGCAGTCGGTAAAGACTTGGTTATCCAAATGATTATCAATAAAAAACTAAGGGGAAACAGCATACATCATTTGAATAAAGATATATCGTGATAGATCGTGTAGGTTGCTCAAACTAAGTCAAAGTACATAGACAAGGTGCTGAACACATTTAGTATAGAAAAATCCAAGAAGGGATTTCTTCTGATGGCATATGATGTCTATCTCTGTAAGGATATGTGTCTTTAACCACACAATGAGAGAGATAGAACGAAGAGGATCCCACATGCTTTAGCAAGTGGATCCATCTTGTATGCTCAGATTGATATCTAATGTGCATTCAGCACTTGTAGTAGATATCAATCAGGCTCAAGTAAGTAATATGTTATGTACTTAGATTGATGTCTTATGTACATTTAGCACTAGTAGAAGATATCAACTAAATCCAAGTGAATGACATTGGGTGAGTGTCAATGGACATTCTTAAGTACTTGAAAAAGGGCTTGAGAATATATATTCTTAGATTATGGAGGAAAGATGAGCTCACTGTAAGAGAATACAGTGACGCTATTTCCAAACGGGAAAAGGATGATTATAGTTCACAATTTGGGATTACACATTTTGTCTCAATGTAACCGCAGTGAGCTGGAAGAGCTCAAATCAGTGTATTGCAGCGAATTCTACAATTGATGCTAAGTGTAACGCATTATTTAATGCAGCCGTGTAGGCGGTTTGGATCAAGAAGTTCATTACTGAAATTGATGTGATTTCAAGCATTGCTAATCCAGTATAGTTGTACCACGATAACAATGGAGCCATTATTGTGGCTGAGGAATCACGGTCTCACCAGTAATCCAAACACTTACTTAGTTGATTCAATCTGATCTCAAAGATCGGTAAGAAAGGGAATGTGCAGATTTGTAAAATACCTACTAACCCACTATTGAAGTTTCTGTTGTAGCAGAAACATGATGGGCACTTGGGTCATTTAATATTGAGTGCATGAATGACTGGCTATAGTGCAGGCACTTGGGTCATTTAGTGTTGAGTGCATGAATGATTGGCTATAGTGCAAGTGGGAGATTGTTGGAGTAGGCGCCCTAGAGCCAATCAATTATTATAGAATTGACTCTTTGTAATAATGTTCATTAATCAATAAAAGGCATTTTATTCTATATCGCGTAAATCATTATTATTGCAATATGTATTGATATATGTCCTTAAAATGGTAGAACCGTGACGAGGGTATCAAGTGTTTCAAATCTTGATAGTGAGAACCCTATGAGCACAAATGGTGGCCATTCTAGAAACGTCCGTAGCCCCAGTATTATTCTGAAGTAAGGGCACAGATAATACGGTAAGGCTATCATAGTGTTGAATGACCCTGTCAAAAGGAAGTGACCGATCTCACTTGTCAAGGTTGTTTGGTGAAAACCTGGTGTAACACATAGGTGCTTGTTGTAGGCGATTACACCGCAGCAAGTTCACTGGACTGACCCACCAGAAGATTCCATATGGATGGTAACCCCAATGTCTATGGAACAAATCCTCTAATGAATGGTGGTGCATGTGATCCTTAGACTTGAGATCACCGGAGTGCCTTGTGCATCGATTGGTGTAGTTTGACACTAGCCTAACGCAGTTCTTTTCAGAGCTGTCAATACGGTGGTGATTGGTTGCATCAAGGAGTGTATCAAGACTATGGTGGATTGACAAAGGATTCATCACTCCCGGGTATGGGAGAAAGTTATCTCACGGCGCAATTCAGTATATGGCAATGACACTAAAACTGTGGCCACAGTGGGATTGAGTTGTTGCTCTATCCAGTTTATAATACGGGTCATTGGTCCAGAAACTGAATAAATAATATCGAGAGTAACCGAAGGTTGACACTATTTCTATGCCTTCGTCTCGTCGAGATAACGTATGATGAAAGGATCGAATTGCACGGTAACCATATCGTTGACAGGTAGCTACTTTGCTGAATCCGAATCTATCGGGTGGCCATGATGCCTTGCTAGGGGCCAATCTTGGTCTGTGTATTAGTGAGACGATTAATTGGTGTTAATCAGGTACATACACTACCGATATGATGAGGAGCTATGGGTCACACACATAGAAGATAATTTAAGATCCAAGAAGAAATAGCGGTGTTTTCGTCTTTAAGGCGAAAGGGTATTTTGGTAATTTTACAGTGCAATTAAATTGCTGAGGTCGTGGCCTTTATTTAATTTGTTAGAAAAATTAAATAAGTGAAATTACGTTTAAATGGGTGTTCGCACATATTAAATATATTATCATTATTGTTAAATGTTAATATATATTTGAATAATATTAATTGATTTTAATTGAGATAATGAGAGAAAATAAAATAATCAAATTGGGATGTTTTGGCAACATAGGGCGTTTGGGTTGGAGCCCAAGCCTATTCCGTATGGGATTAGGGCAATTGTTTTTCTATAAAAAGAAATGTTTGATTTTTATTCAAGATTTTTTTTTTTTTTTTTTTTTTTGAAACACAAAAACACACAGCCCCATTTTTACATTCCCACGGCAGAACCCAATTTTTTGCCCAAAATCAATTCATTTGATTTGTCTTCTTGATTCTTAAGGCTAAGAAGGATCTAGCAAATCCCTCCTTAGTTCTTTTTGATATTGTCTTCGTGTGGACTACGCAGGTTCGATCCTACACTTGGATCGGTAGCAAAACTTTCAAAGACAATCGTGGTGGAGCCTCCAAATGTGCGTATGGTTTCTAAACATAGAATATTAATTTATGCAAATTCTTGCTTTAATATGAATTGTAAAATTATACCCTTGATCTTGGCTCATGTTAACGATCCTTGTATTTTATTTTATTTGTTTCTACTGCGTATACGGGACCGTTTACTAACAGTCAGTAATTAAAATGCCTTTTATCACTACTATTTGTTGGAACGTTGTTCGTCAAAGCGAAGAGTATACTTCTACCAATGGGAGTTACAGCTTATTGGAGTTTTCTTTAATGGTGATGGGTCAACTTAAATGATATGTTTTGCTTGTTCGCCAAGGTGAAGGTTGATAAGCATATCATAGGCATAGTAGAGAAGTACACTTGTTATGTGTACATGGCAACAAGTAGTGTCCGCTTTACTGATATTGAGAATCACAAAGATGACAACCTACCAAGCCTGACACTCAAAGATGACAACTTGCCTCAACATGGTTAAAGAGCTCCAGTCGGCCTTCAAGGAGTTCATCATCAACCATGTTAAAGTCCCAAGAACTGAGAACACCCATGCCAACCTTGGCTCAGCCCTTCAAGGAACTTCCTAATCATCCATTCTACTCTTGTTCCTCCAGTGGTCGGTCGATTGGAAAGAACCCCAAATAGAAACAAAGCTCATCCCAAACGAACCTTCTGAAGTAATGGACATCAACTCGGTCAACAAATTGATGACACCTATCCTCCAGTACTTCAAAAAAGATGAACTCCCCTCTGATAAGAATGAAGCTCACTAGCTCAAAGCTAAAGCAGCTAGGTTCACCATCCATGAGGGTCAGCTACTCAAGAAGTTATTCTTCGGGCCTTACCTCAAGTGCATCACTTTGAAAGAAGCTCAATACATATTCGTAGAACTCTATGAGGATGAGTGCGGGAACCACGCTGAGGGACGTAGCCTAGCCCATTAAGTGATCACCTCCATATTCTATTAGCCCACTATGCACTCGGACTCAGCCTTCTATGTCAAGATTTGTGATAGTTACCAATGGTTTTCTCATGTCTTGCACTCACCTCCTAAATGACTGAACTTTATTCTCACCCGTTGGCCATTTATGAAGTGGGTGATAAACATCGTTGGTAAGCTCTTAATCGCACTCGAGTGGCAAGTGTACATGTTAGCTGTCACCAACTATTTCACAAAGTGGATAGAGCTTGAGGCATTCGCCCAAGTCAAAGATAGGGAGGTAAAAGGGTTCATCTAGAAGAATGTCATGTATCAGTTTTGGTACCAAAAGAGATAGTCACCGATAACAAGTCTCAATTCATCAGCTCTAGATTTAGAGACTTTGTGAAATGTGGGGAATCAAGCTTAGCTTCGCAACACCTTGCAATCGTCAGACAAATGGCTAGACCATGTCATCCAACAAAACAATAATGTAGACTATGAAGAAGCGCCTTTAGAAAGCTAAGGGCGCATGGGCGGATGAACTACCAGGAGTCTTATAGTCTTACTAAACTACTGCTCACTCGTCCATTGGTAAGACACCTTTCTCCCTTGCATATGGTTCAAAAGTAATCATCCCAGCCAAGGTATCGGTACCATGTCCCAGACTTCAGTGGATGGATGAAGAGTCAAATAGACAGAATCTATGCCATAACCTGGATACCATCGATGAACTCGGGGAACAAGCCCATATTAGAAACACCATTTACCAGTAACATGTCTCTCGACATTATAACTGAAATGTCTGAGTACGAACATTCAAATAAGGTGACTGGGTCTTCTACAAAGTCTTTCAAAACACCAAGAGATGAATGCCAGCAAACTCAGTTCTACCTGGGAGGGACCATACAAGGTCACCAAGGCAGTCGGCAAGGGCGCCTACAAACTTCAGTCTTTGGAGGGTAAAGACATCAACCACAACTAGAATGCCATCCATCTCAAGCACTATCACTTCTGATGGGCCACTTCTCAACTCCATTTTTATGTTGCTCAAAGTGATGAGTAGGCCTGTCCACCTCCCCACCTTCAGTCGGCTCAACTGAACTATGCCTCAAGGACTTATGATTCAATAAATCAATAAAACGTACTATTCAAGAAAAATTCCAAAGTGTACTATGCACTTACCTTTAGTCCGTCATGCCGACTCAACCTCAAGGCATTTATGTTTTATTGATTGTCTCTCATCTTCAATCGGTCATGCCAACTCTGCCTCAGGGCATCAATGTTTATAAAAATCCTAATGTTCACAAGGCTTTCATATTCAGTCTTTATGGTGCTTATGCTTTACTTATTATCTACAATGCACTTACATCTTCAGTCTGCCTATACCGACTCAGCGCCAAGCCTTAAGATTGAATTTCATTCAAACACAACACCATTAGTTGACCTGACCAACTCAATGAGCACTCGACCTATACTGACTTGAACACTAAGACTTAAATAGAATAGAAATTCAGATCTACCGTGGTTAGTCAGACAACACTAACTTGAACTCGGAACATTTACACTTTAGACAAGTTAATACATCTACCACAAAGTATAGTGAATAAACATCAACATGATATTCCATATATAGAAAGCCTTACAAGGCTGAGTCAACTTCAAGGTAATGGGTGCTTTGCACCCCAAAATTACAAGTTAAAAAAAAATACATTGAGGAGCACGATCTTTCGACTCGTCATCCCAAGCCTACTGCCCCATGGTTAGCTCGACGTCCTTCCCCTTTCTAGTAGATTCCACCACAACCGACTTGTCCTAAGGAGCAGCTTCATTTAACCTAGCCAGAGAGCCTTCCAAGTCCTTAGCAAATTCCTCCATCTGATCTTTAGGATTTGGCTGGCTCGATTATCCTCTGCTTGACCTTCCCCTTGGCTATCTCGGCCTCTATCTCTTCCTAAAGCTCGATATCTTCATCGGGATTCTAGTCTGCAGTGTTCTCGACCTTGAATTCCTTCATCAGCTTGGCACGGGCTTTGGTCATGGCATCAATTACAATGGATTTGCATCGCTCTCTAAAAGTGACTGACTCTTTTTCTTTCTCGGCCAACTTCCTATTTGACTTAGCTAGCTTATTTTTTGCCTCTACCAACTCTAACCTGGCCTGTCACAACTTAGCGGAGCTCTCTTTCACCAGCTTCAGCGTCATGGCCTCCCAGTTGCGTAGACTGGTGTTAGACTTGGTTAGCTCTTGGATTTTCGCATCCTGGGTGACCGCGATCTTCTTCAAGCATAGGCTCCCATATAATGCCTACAAAAGAGCACACAATTAGGAAACTAAAACTTAACAACAGTATTAAGTTAAGATATACATGAAGTTCCTGAGACACCCCCACTCCACCACAACTGTCATCCCCATTTGAGTCAATCGACTCTCATCCGCAGGGAGGAGAAAGGAGTCTGCCAGATTCCCCATTCTGACTGCGTTAGAATAAAGGGAGGTCGTTGTTGGAAGGGTGATGGTCAGTGTCTCACCCTCCTCATCAATCTAGACATTCTTTGATAACTCGACCCTGGCTAACGACTATCCAACTAGTGGAGCTGGCTCGGTTCATTCCACTCAAACCTTCTCCTTCAAAACTCACTTCCTCTTCCTCTTCCTCTTGGCTTAGCATTGTGCGGCTGCCTCACTTGCACTCGGTAAGTCCACGTTAAGGTTCTTCATCAACCTTTCTACAATTAAAAACTTTTTAGGTGTTAAAGGATTAAGAAACGAATGCTGGTAGAGGATGTGATTGCAGTAGTGAATTAGTAGCACATGCCAAACTCACTTCAGTGAAAGGAAAGAGGTACCTCTCCTTATAGTCGAGACAGGGTGACTCTCCCTTAGGTTCGCTTCCTACAGCACCACTCACGAATCTCGTTGTTCCTTCAATATGGTGAGAACCTTCCTTGTGGTCTTGGCCAATCTATCACCACTCTGCCCGACTTTATTGAACGAGAGATCTGCAAAAATAATGGAAGATAAGATTTAGTCATCAAAGTACAACGACAAGTGAATAAGTCACTCACTCGTGGCTTTCCAAGTGGATGGGATGTCACCCTGTCCCCTTTCGCCAAAGTTTCCCTTCCAATTCTTGCCACTCGACCTAAGGCACATCACTAGGTTAAGTCGATCATGCTTCAGGTTATGGTGTACCTTCTCTTGTCTTTGTCATGCTCCATCAAATAATAAGAGTTTAATAACCTCCACCCATTTGGCAGTATTTGAACCAGCACTATCATGAAGTGATTCAACACCTCCTAGACCAATTGAGGAATCAGCAGCCTGAAACTGTCATAAAAGTAAATGTCATACATGCTGATCCATCCTAGCACATCCCAATCGACCTTCTCATAATCTCTTTGGATCTTGATCTCGACCGAGTTAGGTATTTAATACATTACTTTTATCCTCCACTCATTATCTTGCTTGAGCTCTAGAGGATAATCCACTAGTAGGATACCACCACCCGATCGACTTGGCTTGGCTTACCCCTAGAACTCCCACTCGTCGAGGACTCGTCCTCAGAACTGTTGCTCGGTTCTTCATCGACCTCTTCCCCACTCTCCCTTTGCCCTTCAAATCATCGCCACTCAACTCGGTAGGAGACAGTTCGGCCACAACCACACTTAACCCTTTAGGTATCCCTACTAGTATGTTACCTATTTCTGGCATTACCACCATAGCGGGAACACTCTCATACTCATCTCCCATTTCCATCTCCATCTGACTCGCCCTACCCGAATCAGTGTGTAACATCAAAGAATCCTTTACAACACTTCAACTCTATCTCACTTCACTTAACTTGGTCTGGCTGACCGAACAAAGACCCGTCCTTGACCTAAACCTCCACACCTAACTTGAACACACTTGAACACACTTGACTTAGTCAAGAACACCAAGACGAGCCGAAGAAGACACTAAATGACTTAGCCTTTTCTTCTCTCCTCCAAAAACCAAAAACCAAGAACAACGCCAAAGCTATCTAGCTCAAACTACCAAAAAACACTCCCCACTCAAAATATACTTCTTTTTCCACCAAAATCACACTAAAGAGACACCAATTATGACCTAAACCAACCAAAACTTCTAGTAAACAGATCCTAAAACTGTATTCTAGAAAACCCCAACCTTTTCTACCACCTAAACATACTAGAAACTCCCCGAAATCACCCCAAATCGCTTCTAAAGTTCTCAGAATTCAAAAAAGGTTCAAAGAATGCAATAACAACAAAAACTTGAAGTGAAATTAAAGATTTACCATGAAAGAAGAAGGAAATCGCAAAGGGAAAAACTTCTTTGTAGAAACGTCTTCTTTCTAGAAACAAGAACATGAGGAAGTGAATGGTCACCCCAAATGCATTTCCCCCCTTTCTAAATGCCCAGCCTGTTAGGGGTGGCACACGACAGCTATCAATTGGTAGTGACTATTTGAATTCTTACTCGAAATGAAGGCAAAATCTCAGTCTTACCTATGCCAAGTGATGAGCTCGTCTCGGGAGCTACAATCCTCTATTTTCCCTTTCAAAATGTGTAGAAACCCTACCCTACATGTGTTGCATTCTCCCTGCACCATCAAATCTCACTCGGATAGAAATCATCTCATCTGATCGAGCAGACTTGTGAACTACACCTTGAAATGTAGAAATTTTCCACTTAAGTTCTCACAAGCAGACTATGCTTGCACTCGGGTCAATTAGCCAAGTGGAAACATCTACCAAGGATGCTCCTTGCATCCTCCCACTAGGTTCGGTCAATCAAATGAGGATACCTTCAAAGGATGCACCTCGCATCCTCTCATTTGGCTCAGTCACCCAAGTGGGGACATCTACAAAGGATGTACCTCTTATCCTTCCATTTGGCTCGACTGACCGAGTGGGGACATCTAGATAGAGGCACTTTGGATCATTCCTCATAATAGAACACCTTTACTCAGCTGAGGGTACACTTGCTCAGCCCGAGACACCGTCATCCAGCTTGGTTAACCTCTATTCAGATCGATTACTCTCCAAGCTAAGTACTCCTCAACTTAGAGAGTGGTGGGCTAACTACATGGGCCAAAAATCATCTTTGGCCTTATTAGACCTAAGTAGGTAACTTCCACTATGTAGGCCCAAGGCCGTGGCATAATTCTAGTTGGGCCTACGTTAGAGTTTGTGTTATGGGCCAGACCTATGACCTAAACCCAGCCTTTCTCAGATTAGGCATCACCATTAGCCCACCTAAGGCCAGACCCATTGGTCCTTGATAACTTCTAAGGGTTTAGAATCCCACTAAAACCCTAATACACCTTTTAGAGTAGGTGCACTATAGCCAATGTTTTAGCTCTTGTAAATTTATTTCAAATAAATGAATAAAAAGGTATTGCTTGTTTATGAGCATATATACTATAGCATCTATTTACTGCATGTAAAGAAAATTGTATATGTCCTTAGAAAGGTTGAAACCAGTGACGAAGGAATTAAGTGTTATAAATCTTAATTGTGAGAACCCTATGAGCACAAATGGTGGCCCTTCTTAAACTATTTGTAGTCATAGTATAAATTTGACAAATGACATAAATTATACGGAGAGACTGTCATCACGTTGAACAACCCTATTGAAAGGTAGAGACAGATCTCACATGTCAAGGTTGTGAGCATCAACCTAATGCAACGCATGGGTGCTTGCTTGTGCAAGTACATTAGACTAACCCATTAGAGGATTCCACACAAGATGGTAAACCCAGTGTCTGTGGAATATATCCTCTTACGGATGGTGGTGCATGTGGTCCTTCAACCTGAGATCACTAGAGTGCCGTATGTAAATATCGATGTGATTTGACACTAGCCTAACATCATCTCTTTTAGGGATTACCAGAACGGTGGTGATTGGTTATATCGAGAAGTACACTATGGCTATCGTGGATCAACAAAGGATTCATCACTCCTAGTTATAGGAGATCTTATCTCATTGAGATATTTGGTTAAAGAAATATGGCCTCAAATCTGTGGCCACAGTGGAATCGAGTTGGTGCTCGAATCCAATTTTATAGTCGTCAAATTCAAGAACCAATTATAGAACATGTCAAGGTACCTTTTAAGGTAGGCACTATTTCTCTACCTCAAACCTTGTTGAGATAAAAGATGATGAAATGGATCAAATTGCACGGTAACCATACCAAAGACAAGGTAAGCCTAAATCTCTGATTCATTACTTAACAAAGAATCATGATGCCTTGCTAAAGGCCAATCTAGATTGGTGTATGAAAACATTAATTGCTTGATGCTTAATTAGTTATTGGGACACTGGCAGCAAAGTGAAGAGTCTTCAGGTCACACACATAGAAGGTAGTTAAGTGAGAAATGGTAATGGCAAGAAAATCTTGTCTTTGGGCTGAAAAGGGTATTTCAATAATTTGGGAGTCTCGGGGCATTTTTGTCATTATGAGCAAAAAAGGCACTTTGGTAATTTTGCTAAGGGGTTGACGGCATTATCCAATTTATTGGGAGAATTTTTAGCAAAATTGGAATCATATTAATTTTAATTAATATGGAGAATATATATTTAATTTAATTAAAGTTATATTAAAACCCATATATTAAATATGATAAATATATATGGATTAAATAAATAATAATATTTATTTAACTAGAATATGTATTCATATAGGAAATAAATAAATAGGAATATTTATTTAATTAGGATTCATATTTAAGGAGAATATCTTTAAGAGATATTCTAATCCCTTATATCAAGGATTCTAATCCCTTACATCAAGGATTGCAATCCAATTCAAATAGGAATTAAAAGGATTGTAATCCAATCCATATACGAATTAAAGATTTATAATCCTTATTGGATTCTCATTTGGGATTGCCTATATAAAGGGTCATTGGGTTTTGATTTAATAAGGCAATTCTCATAAAGTTAATTTTGCAAATTGAATAGCAAAATAAACTCTCCTATTCACGCCAAACCCTACCCACCTTGTGCGTTTTTCTCACACTAATTTCTACCACCTTCACATAAGCCCTTCAATTGATCTAGTAGTCAATCCTAGGGTGATCCTAAGCCTCCCTTTGTGTGGATACTGATGGAGTTGATCCTACGTTGGATCGATAATGAAGTACCTGTAAACAATACCATGTGAACAGTGCTGACGAATAGTGCCGACAAACAGTGCCGATGAACAGTGATTGTGAACAATACCCATGAACAATACTAAAAGTTCTAATCTAGAGAAGGAGCTGCCAGTGGGAGGTATATCACATTCACATAACTTGTATGGTTGTTTATATATGTTGATTAATTTAGTCAAAATCTTGATCTTGGGTAAGGGAATTGTGCCATGGCAAGAATAAATTTTTTGTTTTTCTACGCTTGCCACAACACGATACCTAAAAGTGGTATCAGAGTTCGATTTGACTATTAATTGCATATATGTGATTAGGTGCTAAATTGGCATGTGTAGGTTTCAATTTTAATTTTAAACCTGCTATTTTTGGATTCAACTGTGTTGATGAGTTTTTTGAAGATAGGTTGGATTAGGGTTTTCAAATTGGTGGCTGAAATTTTGGGGTTGTGCGTTGCTGCACGTAGCTACTATCCATGGCTGTGCGTTGGCACGCGTAGCCCCCTACTCATTGGCAATGAGCTATTGCATGTAGCCACCCTGACCATGGCTATACATGGCTACGCACAGCCACTCAAATAGGGTTATGCATGGGTGTGCACAGCCCCGAGGTAACCTACGTGTTGGTATGCATTTGGTGCGTGCGACAGCTCCTCTTGTTACGCATTGCCGCATGTAGCTGATCCTAGTTGCGCGTCGCCACATGCCACTAGGATGCCTCAATAGCCCTTGGATATGCCTTCATGCACAACTGGCCTTCTCGAGGTTGTGCGCCTCATAGCGCACTGCCCCCTAGCGCATGGTGCTTGCTGTACATGCAAGCACTTGGCGACTGCCCCTACCGTGCGTGCAAGCATGTGGCAATGCCTTGCCTTGGCAAGACATTGCTAAGCATTAATGTGTCCAATTGCCTAGGACTTATAGGCCTCGTACTACATGCATGGGCCTAGAGGGAATGGCCCGTTTTGGGCTTCTAGGGTTTAATGGTTGTTGTCGTCGATGAGGATAAACCCCACGATCTTTCGTGTGGGAATTAGGGGGTTGAAAAGGAATTATCCAGTTGCCATGGGATAAGGGTATTTTAGGGATTAGAGAAAATCATTTTGAACTTTTACACTTAGCCATCAATAAAAGAATAAGTTGTTGCTATTTTGGACTGTTTAGTCATTTTTCAAACTAGATAGGGACTAAATTGTAATTTTACAAAGTTTAGGGACCAATAAAAACTCTACAAAATTAAAGGGGTAGTGAAATTTACCTGATAATAGAAATTGGTAAATTTGAATTTATTGATTATATGATTGGTGTCTATTATGCATGGTGTTTGGTACTTGGCCATAGACCTTAGGTTTTATTATTTTGGATTTGTTTGTTTTAAATAGGGCTTGCGTGTCCTGCCTTACCTCCCTTTCTCCAATGTAAAATCTCTTCTCATCTAAATCCCCTCGAATGTAACTCGATGTCTCTTTGAATTAATATGTAAAAGTCGAAGAGGCTTTAAAGAGGAGGAGAAGTCAGACGAATCCTGAAGATGTTTTATTCTTTGTCATAGAATAATAAACCTAGGGTGACCTACCAACTTCGTCTAAGCTCGAGGAAATTGGTGTTAGAATATCCATGTACCAATACGAGTTTGTTGAGTATCTTATTTTTAGAAGCATGCTAATGTTGAATGCCAAACGATAACATGCTAAATAAGATAATAAAATGGTGAGAATGATTAAAGCATGAACCCCTCATAAAAGATATTAAGTCAAAAATAAATCTTGCCTTCCATCCCATGGGATTAATCAAACCATCATTCGTTGTGGTCTCATCGATCCAAAAGTTACACTTGAAGACTATGGTTGGTGCCGTTGAATTGTGTAATTGGTTTGTTTGCATTACTTATGTTTGAGTTTAATAAGTTGGTGCCATTAAATGGTGTAAATTAAAGTTTGTGGCATACCTACTCCTCCTACTTTGGTCTACTTGCCCCTACGAGAGGTCAAATTAGGAATGATGGGATTTCGGCCCACTAGGAAGACCGTCACACCTTCCCGAGTTTAATAATGAAGACTATTAGCTTAAGTAAAATAGTGGGAGCTTTTTAATTGATAAAAGGCCTTGTCGATTAATAATAATATTAACTCTTTTAAAATTTGTAGTTGTAGAAATCCATTTAATGGGTTGACGCCCATTGCAATCGATCATCAATAGAAACATGTAGGATGGTAGTAATTTTTCAGACATGGATTGACATCTTCGGATTGTACTAGGGATCTGAAAGTAAATTATACCATTGGGCAAGCTTTGCCTTAAGAGCAAGGTGATGACATCACCTAGAAAATGCAAGATGGATAAAGGTGCCAAAGTTAGTCCTCGTGTACTTAACATTATTGGGTCTGTCAAGAGACTTAAGACTTTGGGCTCTGGTTTGGAGAGTGACTTGGTAGTCGACTTAATCCTTACCAAATTCTTAGTTCATATATAATATGAGCATGAATGAGAGGTCCCTCCTTGAGTTAATTAAGGACCATAAGAGCAAAAGGTTGAGCCTAGTAGTGATAATAGTTGCTAACACTGATTAAGGGGTAGACAAGAGTAAGGGTGAGGCTAACACCAAACCCAAGCTCAAGTCAAAACTTTAGGATGCTTCTAAGTCTGTTTGTGACAATGGAAGGTAGTTTTCTTCTATTATGGTAAGCCTAGCCACTGGAGGAAACATTGTAAGGGCCTTCCTAGCAATTAAAAAAAAAAAAAAAAAAAGTCTAAATCTTCTTCCAAAGGTATGTACATGATTGAAATCAATGTATCTTCTATTACATCTTAGGTTATTGACACAAAATGTGATTCTCATATCTGCACTTCTCTACAAGGATTGCGATGGAGTAGACTGCTCGGTCAAGGAAAGGTGGACCTATGAGTTAGGAATGGAGCACGCGTTGGTGCATTAGTTGTAGGGGTTTATTATTTAAGTTTACCTTCGGGCCTTGTATTGGAACTTGCAAATTGTTTTTATGTTCCTTTAATTTTAAAGAATTTTATTTTTGTGTCTGCTTTGGACAACATTGGATATCAATTTTTTATAATTAATGGATTGTTGTCAATTAGTTTAAATGGTATTTAGTATGGAATTGCAAGATTACATAATGGTTTGTTTTTAATGAGACATAAGTTTGAATCCTTTGACAAGTTCAAAGAATTCAAGAATGAAGTGTAGAATCAATTGGGCAAGAATATTAAGATTTTCTGATCCGATAGGGGAAAAGAATACTTGAGCTCAAAGTTTGATGCATACCTTAAGGAATATGGGATTATATCTCAACTCACACCTCCTTATACACCTTAGCACAATGGTGTGTTTGAGAGGAGGAATCGAACCTTGTTGTATATGGTTCGATCTATGATGAGTTTTACAAATTTACCCACATGATTCTAAGGCTATGCCCTAGAGGCTATGACATATACACTGAATCGTGTACCATTGAAATTAGTGGATAAGACATTATATGAAATATGGAATGGGCGAAAACCTATTTTTTCTCATCTAAGAGTTTGGGGTTCTGATGCTTATGTCAAGAAATTGAATTCAAACAAGCATGCCTCAAAGTCAAAGAAGTGTACAGACAAGAGGATTTTATTTCTACAATCCAGCTGAGCAGAAAGTTTTCATTGCTCGAACTGGAGTCTTCTTAGAGAAGGATTTCCTTCTAAGAGAAGATGGTGTAAGAAAGGTAAACTCGATGAAGTCAAACGACAAACAAGATGATATGCTATCAAAAATGGTTGAGCATCATGAGGAGATCGCTCCACAAGGAGTAAAACAAAGTAAACCTCCAACACAAGAGCCGTGTAGGTCTAGAAGAATACATCGTGAGCTCGAGAGGTATGGTTTTCTCATGACTTAAAGTGGTGACATATTGGTCTATCAAGACATGAGCCCAGAACATAAAACGACGCCTTGTTGAATCCAGATTCTGCAAAATGGCTTAAAGCCATGAAATCTAAAACAGAATCCATTTACCAAAAGCAAGTATGGGATCTAGGGGATCTAGCCGAAGGGGTCAAACCCATAAGATGTAAATGGGTCTTCAAGAAGAAGACTGATATGGATGGGAATGTTCAAACCTATAAGGCACAGTTGGTAGCAAAAGGTTTCAAACAAAAGCATGGGATAGAGTATGATGAAACCTTTTCTCTAGTAGCGATGCTAAAGTCAATTAGGATTATGCTAGCTATTGTTGCATACCACGACTATGAAATTTGGCTGATGGATGTCAAAACTACTTTCTTGAACAGAAACCCTGAAGAGGACATTTATATGACACAACCCGATAGTTTCGTTCTTAATGGACAAGCAGGAAAGGTATGCAAGTTGAAGAGATCAATTTATGGACTCAAGCAAGCATCAAGGAGCTGGAACATTCCTTTTGACGAATCCGCAAAGGAATTTGGGTTTATACAAAACGAAAACAAGCAAGAAAATCAATGGGAGCACAGTGACATTCCTAGTGTTGTATGTCGATGACATATTGATCATTGGGAATGATAGACCAAACTTGCAAATGGTAAAGACTTGGTTATCCAAATGCTTCTCCATGAAGGAATTATGGGAAGCAATTGTTAGAAAATCGATGGGCAGAGGTAGCGGAAAAACAAAAATTATTGCCCATTGATTACTCTGACTTTGCCAAGATCAAGATCTTATATATATATATATTATATGCTTAAATTGAAATAACAAAGATCCATGCAAGGATTAGATTATACCAGTATTTGGAGGCTCTGTCAATATCTCTGAATGCGATTTCGCTACCGATTCAAGAGTGGAATCGAACTCACGTCGTCAACATGAAGACAAAACATTAGAGACCAAGAATTAACTTTGCTAGAGTTAATTCTTGGCTTTAAGGTACATGGATTTTAGAAGATTGAATGGCGACAAAGGAAGAGAGAAATCTTCTCTTCAAAATCTCTCACCCACAGCTCAAATGAGAGAATGTTGCTCAAGACCTATTTGTGTTTTCTTTATATAATAAAGCAAAATTTCCATTCCTCCCCCCAAAGTTTAGCAACAACCCAAACTTAGGTGGAATCACATATAGGCCCCCTATTTAATTATTTAGTTAAATATTAATATTAACTTCAATAATTAAATTTTTTATTTTGCTAAATTACTCCAATAATAAAATTGGACATAGGCTACAACCTCAGTAAATTTAATTACATAGCAAAATTACCAATATGCCCTTTCATCTAAAAGTCGAATATGCCCTTCCAAAGTTTACCATCCTTAAACTGCCTCCTAAGTGTGTGACATGTAAGCTTCTCATCATAACGATAGTAAGTAGTATCGCGATTGACACAATCAATCGTCTCACTACACATAAACTAAGATTGGCCCTTAGCAAGGCATCATGACCACTAGAAAGATTTGGATTTAGCGAAACAACTACCTATTAATGATATGGTTATTGTGCAATCAAATACTTTCATTATTTGTTATCTCATTGAGACTGAGGTACAGAAATAGTGCCAACCTCAGTTACGCTTAATGTGTTTGTATTTAGTTACTAGACTAATTACTGGAACAATAAGTTACATTGGGCAACAACTAAATCCCAATATGGCCACAACTTTAGTGTCGTTGCCATTTACTAAATTGTGCAGTGAGATAACTTCTCCCGTACCTAGGAGTGATGAATCCTCTGTCAATTCATTATAGTCTTGATACACTCCTTGATACAGCCAACCACTATCGTATTGATAGCTCTAAATATAACTAGACTAGGCTAGTGTCAAACTACACCAATCGGCGCACAAGGGACTCTGGTGATCTCAAGTCTAAAGATCACATAGACCACCATTTGTTAGAGGATTTATTCTACAGACACTAGGGTTGCCATCTATATGGAATCCTTTGGTGATTCAGTCTAGTGAACTTGCCTACAGTAAACACCCATGTGTTGCACCAGGTTGTCGGCAAACAGCCTTGCCAAGTGAGATCAGTCATTGCCTTTCGACAGGGTTGTTCAACACTATGATAGTCTTACCGTATTATCTGTGTCTTGGTCAAAATAATATTGGGGCTACGGACATTTCTAGAATGGCCACTATATGTGATCATAGGGTTTTCACTATCAAGATTTGAAACACTTGATACCTTCATCATGGTTTTACCATCCTAAGGACATATATCAATACATACTACTATGATTTACATGATATAGTGGAAAATGCCTTTTATTGATTAATAAACATTATTCCAAAGAGTCAATACCACAATAATTGATTGGCTCTAGGACACATACTCCAACATCCCACTGCATTCCAGGATGTCGACAACATACTTGGTTTGTTGTAAAAACAACCCAGTTGAAACGGTCGAGACTTGAATTCCCAAAAAATAATGGAGGACTCTGAATATTTCATTGCAAATTCTGCATGTAATTTGTTGATGAAATCCTATATTAAACTCGAAGAGGAACCTGTTAATATAATATCATCAATGTAAAGTAAGAGAACCAAAGTTCCTTGATCTGAATGGAAAATAAATAGACTTGGATCAGCTGTGCTGCATTGAAAACCATATTGCAAAAGGTAGGAGTTGAATCTGTCAAACCAAGCTCTTGGAGCTTGTTTAAGTCCATAGATTGCTTTGTTCAAATGACAAACTGAATCTGGAAAATTTGAGTCTTTAAAACCTAGGGGTTGCTCCATGAATACCTCCTCGGTTAAAGACCCATGCAAGAATGCATTTTTTACATTAAGTTTTCTGATATCCCATTTTTTTATAGTTGCAATGGATAAGATCAACCGAATAGTTCTTGGCTTCACAACATGTGAATTGGTTTCAGTAAAATCATCTCGAGTAATTGATGATACCATTTACCAACTAATCTTGCTTTGAGACATGCCACTTTGCCATCAACTTTGAGTTTTACTTTGTAAACCCATCGAGATCCAACAACATTCATTGATGTCATGTGAGGCACCAAGTTCCATGTTTTTTGTTGTTGTAGAGCAGCAAGTTCATCAACCAATGCTTGTTTCTATTCAGAGTGTGAGAGAGTAGATTTAAGAGACCTTGGTTCCTTTGGTATTGAATCAAAGTCATGTAGAAGTGCATACTTGGGGTTTGGTTTTCGAACTCCCACCTGACTACATGTAATCATGGAATAAGGAGTGCTTCCAGAGTTTTGAGGAGTTGGAGCAATTGTGGAGATGAGAGTAGTATTATCAACAATAGAATTGGGTTCCTCAAAGTGTTCAGTGGCAGTAGACTGAGAGAGATTATCAGCAGTGATTGAATGTGAACCTGACACAAGATCACCTATAGTGATTATTGTTTTGAGTTAAGCATTTGGTGTTGGTAGTGGTGCTTCTTCTTCAGGTTGAGTGAAATGATCTGAGTGCTCACAAGAGGGAGTGGACCATGAATCGAATTCTCGAAAGGTTGTGGGTTGTATTCCAGCAGCTGTGTCAAAGGAATCATTGAAGTTTTTGAAAGGTAAAGATGATTCATTAAAGACCACATGTCTGGAAACATAAAACCTTTTATTTGATGGAGAATAACAGTCATATACTTTGTGTCTATCACTGTAACCCATAAACACGCATGGTAGTGATTTGTTATCAAATTTATCCTTCGTAGAGTTCCATATGTATGGGAAAGACCTTGAGCCAAAAACTCTTAATGATGAATAATCAGGATTCTTGCCATTCAACTGATAGAAGGGTGAGTCCCATTGTAGTGTGGCTATTGGAACACGATTGATTAGAAACATTGTCGTGGTAAAAGCCTCAACCCAAAAAAAATTTAGGAACATTGGCATGAATTAACATAGTAATGTCGAGTTCTCTAATTACTCGATGCCTTCTTTCAACTATACAATTCTGCTCAAGTGTATAAGGACATGATAGTTGATGTTTGATTCCTAAATTTTGAAGATGTGTTTTGAATCTGAATTATCTTAATAAGGCCATCAAATTGTCTCTTTACAAACTTTTCAAAGAGAATGAATTGATCATAGAAGTCTAATTTTTGCTTTAATGGAATTAACCATACAAACTTTGTGAAATCATCAACTATAGCAGCATAAAACTGAAACTAATGCAAAGAGGTAAGAGGAGCAGGTACCCATAAATCAATATGAACTTTCTCAAAAGGTGCAGAAGTTTTTTATTCAGATAAAGAAAAAGACAACTTATATAATTTTCCTAATTGACAACTGTCACATATGGAATTGTCTTTATTGGAAATGGTCCTTATTAATGCTTTGTTTCGAAGATGAGCCACTGCAGCAGCTTGAACATGCCCGAGACATTGGTGTCAGATGTCTTCTAAAGCAACCCAAAATCTGGAGGAGAACAAAGCCACTGGAGGTGCTCGGATTGCATACAAATTACCCCTTTTTAGCCCCCATATCAACACATGCTGTGTCAACTTGTCCTTAATCACAAAATCATTATTAGAAAATTCACAAGTTACTGAATAATCAAATGTAAGTTGTCCAATAGATAATAGACTCCTTTCTAACTCAAGTACAAAAAGAACATTCCTTATAACAATAGCAGACTATCCACCCGAGTAGTGCATCACCAATATGAGTTCCTTTTAGAAATTCCCCATTTCTTAACATAACATGATCATTACCAGTATAAGGTCTGAGATTATGTAGGTTACCTTCATTAGAAGTCATATGTGCTAATACGCCAGTATCTGATGTCCATTCCTCAAAATTAAGTTGCAAGGTTGTGAATGCTTGAGGCAAGTTGTCTGGTTGGATAGAATGATTGAACCTATACCAACAACGGATAGCAGGGTGTCCTTTCTTACCACAAATTTGAGAAGTGATGTCCCTGTGATTCTCTTGAGGAGAAGCGTTTGAAGAAGAGCCATTGCTGAAGTTTTTGTTGGGCTGATTAGCAGGGATGAAGCCTCTTCCTTTAAAGGAAAAATTGTTAGTGGGTTTGGGATCTTTGGGTGCATTTTTGGGACATTTTTGTCAGCATAAAAGGCAGTATATTGAGAGGATTCGGGAGTGTGAAGGTTCAGCCTTGTTTCATAGCTTTGCAGTAGGGGAATTACCTCATTATAGGATGGCATTGGTGGTTTAAGCATTGATGTAGTGAAGGGTTCATAGTGTGCACCAAGTCTAGTAACAAATGAAAAAACTTTGTTTTTGTCATCAACCATATGCCCAATGGCAGCAAGGCTGTCACATACCTCTTTGAACTTTCGAATATATTCATTGAGAGGCAGTTCTTGGGTTTTCTTCATATACATGAGTTGCTGATTCAATTGAAATTGTCTTTCTTGAGAAGATTGGGCATAAGCTTCCTTGAGTGCTACCCAAACTTGTGCTGAGGTATCAAGGCCAATAACATGGTTGAGTGCCTCTTCTACAAGAGTGCGAATAATCCACACTCTGAGTAGACAATCTGCTATTTTCCAATGTTTGTATGCTAGATTAGCAGTGGGGTTGTTACCATCAAGTGCTGGAAGTACAACAGCTGGGCATGGGTTTTCTCCTGTGAGAAAATCTGTAAGCTCTTGATAGCAAGTGCAAGCACTTGCTCACACCATAGTGGGTAGTTTTCAGGTCCAAGCTTGAGAGTGACAAAATTACTAACATTCAACGAAGCGGAAGACATTGTTTTGCTCTGATACCAAGAAGAAAAATGAAAACAGAGGAGTTGGGAAATTTGCCACACCTATAACAGGCTGTCATACTCTATATTTATAAGACTTTGTATATCTTTTAAAAAAAAAAAGGTTACATTGTAAACTACTATAAACAATGCTATAATCATGCTAACGTTAATTACAATATTTCACAAGATCATGGCCATTATCACACAAGCCTTTAACTACTTATTTGTTTCCATATTTTGCTATCATGCCAGAGCATTGCTGAGCTCTGCTGAGCTACAGTATTGATGTCTTTTCCGAGTCTTCTTCCACAATTGTAGGCCTCTATTTTTTCCGAGTCTTCATCCACAATTGTAGCCTTTGTTTTATCATTGATAACCATTAATCAACTTGGTAAATCTCTTCTACTGCACTTTAAAATAGTGTACCTAAAAGTTGAATAGAGTTCAACAACTCTTAACAATTTGCTTTAAATCTTCCTTTCTCACTACAATTTTCAACCTCACAACTCCATCTTCATTGGTCTGAGAAACAACTCCATTCACTAGAGAAATAGCTTCCATTACATTATTGCTCTTCGGACTTCTTTGAGTTCTACCTTTAGATGGCCAAAATAATCCTTTCTTTGCCAGGGCTTTGGCTTCTGCAACTTTCAAACCCATCTCTCTTATTCTAATAAGTTTTATCTGCTTTCATGGACTTAGAATTCTCATCCCATCGACCCATATATATATATATATATATATATATAGAGAGAGAGAGAGAGAGAGAGAGAGAGAGAGAGAGAGAGAGAGAGAATCTTTGTTCAGTAATTGCAAGCTTGGTCATTAAATTTGACTTTAACAAAAAGCACACAAATTATTGCCAACTCCACATATAGTTATTTTCAATTATATCGATTCCTTTATCTAATTGTTTAAGAGAGTCAGTATGTACTTCAAAATATCTGCATTAACATGGAGACTCAACTTGCTCGATCAAATTATAATTAAACGAGCTGGTTATGAAAGTGATCACCAACACGGCGGCAACTCCTACATGCAAAAGGCTCAATACTCCAATATTTGCTGGATTTTTTTATCAACACCTGACGTGTATAGATGGAATTGAAGCGCTTTGGTATAATTTGAATTGGTTGATTAATCCTCAAATGGTCATCAAGTCATGGAACGATATTAATATATTATTTTACATCTCAAGCTAGAACTTAATTCTTTTAAGTTGATGCTGATGGCCGCCCCTCTTCAAATGCTGGTCAATTGATGATTGAGCCAAGCTAGCTGTTTATAGTCTGTTGTTTTGATATTGTAATTCTGTAAACCAACTCCTTGATTCCTTTTGCTTTGTGACTGATCCAAAGAGTCTTTCTTAACAGAACATTAATTTGCTTGAATAAACGTAGATAATGTAGGGTTTCTAGTTGCTTTCAATTAGATTTGTATGCATATTTTAATCAGTCAGAATGTACGCCAAACGCGTCCTGTTCGGTTCTCCTTCAATAAATTATTCATTCTCAAATAATTGAAACTTACTCAACTTGCTTGATCGAAGATCGATCATGATATATATGCCAGAATAATTTAAATTAAAGGCAATGAAAGTGAGCACCAACACCGCGGCAATTCGTATGTGCAAAAGCCTAGTACTGTATGCATTACCTGGATTTTAGCAACCTGACGTGTATAGATGGAATTAAAGGACGTTTGGAATCATTTGAATCAGTTGATCATTCTTCAAATGGTCAACAAGTCATGGAAACATTAATGTATAATTTTGATGTTGATGGCAGCCCTCTTCAATTGAGGTAGCTAACTGTTTATAATCTGTCGTCATGAATACTGTAATTCTCCTAACCAGTACTCCTCGATTCCCTTGTTTTTTTATGTACAGTTTAGTTGCTTCCGATTAGATTTGTGCGGATATTTTAATGTCAAATGATATGAAGTTGTAGGATCAATTAAGATAATTAGTTACGCAATGTGTGTTGACCGCACACTCGAAACCAATGTCAATGTGCATTTGTGCTCATGTGGGTTTTTTGTCAAACACCTCATTGAGTAATCTAAAGAATTCCTTCAAGACATTGTTTGAATGGACTTTATGAACCAAAGTGATACAAATGACAATAAAGAATTAATCAACAAGCAAACAAATAACCGCAACAAAATACACAAGCAAATTTACGTGGTTAACTACCACTGGGTGGTCTGATGATAAAAGAGTAAAAAATGATTTAATATAGTCTCTCAAGTTCGAGTCCTCTTGATGGTAAAAGACTCAGAGAAAAATCTAATATGGTCTCCCGAGTTCGAGTTCCCATGGTTACTAATAGGATTGCCACTGAAACTCTTACTCGGACGGTAGTTCTAAGGCTTCAGGAGATTAGTTGAGATGTGTGCAAGCTGACCCGAACAACCCTGCTCACCAAAAAAAAAAAAAAAAAATTATGTAGTTTATCAAAAATAGCCACGCTTATGAGAGACTATCGATTTCACCCAATTAAAGAAAACGACATAGATACAAACTTAGTTTTTCAAACACAATCTCTCTTGTGCTTAGGTTCTTACTCACTTTTGTAAAGTGATAACTTGTTCAATACTAGGTGTATTCTCTCGTAAGCAAACTTACTCACTTTCTAACACTTTAAATTTTCATACTAACAATATTATCTCACACTCAAGACACAAAATGATAAAATTGCCCAAAGTTTGTGGGAGCCATTTGTTAATAATATGAGTTTGTAACACTTGGTAATTTGCCGCTCACTTTTTTTTTTATTATTTTTTTTTTTTTTATGATGGAGATGTTCAAGTTAGCTTACGCGTATCTCAATTAATCCCCAAAATCTATTGAATATAACTACAAACTAAATGTTCCAAGGTTAGTCACAAATGTGATAGGTGATCCCAAGGTTTAAAACCAGAAAGTCAATAAAAGGAACAAACCTTTTTGATCTTTAGGCCAACCCCTTAGAGTTAATTTGGTGCCCATTTATTGAGTAACATTATATGTATCAAAGATATAACAATGTTACTTTGTGTTGGCTCTAATTTTTTTTGCCAAATAAGTATGAATCTTTCCACTTTCTAGAAATGTTTAAATATCATTGATAGAAATTAGCTTTTGCTTATTGGAATATTACAATTTTACTGTGCGAAAGTTACATTGAAAATGTCTATACATCAGCTGCTAGCTAAAGATTGTCAGTTAATTGCAGTTTGGCAGAATACAGTTTGCGTTAGAGCTCTTCAGGGATGCTTAGCAGCACAGGATGCCAAACATGTCCTCTTCGGTTTTCCTTGGATGAATTATTGACTCTCAAGAGATGCCTTCTCTCCAGAAGATGTAATCTTCTATCTACTGGTGACGGCGACGGAAAACTCGACGGTAATCCATGAGCATTGTTCTCGCTCCCTCTCATCATATCAATCATTTGCTTTAACTCTTCCTTTTCCACTACAATTTTCATCCTCACAACTCCATCTTTATTGGCCTGAGAAACAACGTTAACTCCACCATAACCATTCACTTGAGAAATTGCTTCCATTACATTGCTCTTCATATTACTTGTTTGATTTCTACCTTCAAAAGGCCAAACTCCTCTCTTTCCTTCTCAAATTACCTTCAACCCCATCTTTCTTCTTCAAGTATATATGTATTAATCTGCCATATAATTTGATGTATATATAGAGTTCTCCAATAGAATCTCGCAAGGTTGGTCATTTGACTTCCATAATAAATCACCTAAATGCCAACTCCTTGATAGGTTAGTTGCTTTCAATTAGATTCTTTTCTGCAAATAATTGAATTAATGAAAGTGACCGACGTCTATAGCTAGCTGGATTTAATTATTAGAAACCTGACGTGAATAGATGAAATTGAGAATGTTTAAATTTCAATTTCATCTTGAATTCAGTTGAACCTTGAAACTGTCATCAGGTCAAATTGATGTTCTTTCAAAACAACCAAAACCAATTAAGACATAAAAAAAACTAGAGAAGACAGTGGTGGCGGCAGCTAGTTATATTATAGCCCTTTTCAAGTGATATTGTGCGTTTGAGTTCACTTGCCCCATAGCTTTTTAGTTGGTTGGTTCAAATGCTGGTCAATGAATATTCAAATAACTAGCAAGCTGTTATAGTCTGTCAATTATAGATATTTCTCCTAAAAAACTTCTCGATTTGCTTAATTAATCATTTTTCTGTTCAGTTAGTTAAGCGGTTGATCGTTAACGAAAACATTTGCTGACNATTTATTAGAAAAAATTAAATAAGTGAAATTACGTTTAAATATGTGTTCGCATATATTTAATTAAATCATCATTATTGTTAAATGTTAATATATAGATTAAATATATGTTAATTGATTTTAATTGAGATAATGATGAAATAAAAATAAAATATCTAATTGGGAGTGTTTGGTGACATAGGGTGTTTGGGTTGGAGCCCAAGCCTATTCCATACGGGAATAGGGCATTAAAATTACTGTAAAAGAAAAATGTCATTTGTAAAATAGTGAGATTTTTTTAGCTCATTTCATTGTAAAAGGAAGAACACAGCAACCCCAAAATGCTCTCCCATGGCAGAATTCATTTTCCCCAAAATCAATTCATTTGATTTTCTTCTTTGATCTTAAAGCTAAGGAGGATCTAGCAAATCTCTCATTAGTTCTTTGTGACTGTCTTCGTGTGGACTACGTGGGTTCGATCCTACACTTGGGTCGGCAGCAAAAACGTTCATTGACAAATTTGGAGGAGCCTCCAAACATGCGTATGTTTCTAAACTCATGATTAATTTTTCTGTAGATTTCTATTTTAACATAAACTGTAAAATTATACCTTTGATCTTGGCTCTTTGGGAACGATCCTTGCATTATTGTTTTGTTTTTCCACTGCGTATATGGATCGTTTCCTAACATGCAATCCAATTCAAATATGAATTAAAAGGATTGTAATCCAATCCAAATAGGAATTAAGCATTTACAATCCTTATTAGATTCTTATTTGGGATTGCCTATATAAAGGGTCATTGGTTTTTAATTTAATAGAGCAATTCTCATAAAGTTAATTTTGCAAATTGAATAGCAAAATTAACTCTCCCATTCACGCCAAACCCTAGCCACCTTGTGAGTTTTTCTCACACTAATTTCTGCCACCTTCACTTAAGCCCTTCGATTGATCTAGCAGTCAATCCTAGGGTGAATAGTACCCCACGAATAGTGCCAATGAACAGTACTGAAAAGTTCTAATCTAGAGAAGGAGCCGCCAATGGGAGGTATATCACATAACCTTGTATGGTTGTTTTAATTTATGTTGATAAATTTAGTCAGAATCATGATCTTGGGTAAGGGAACTATGCCATGGCAAGAATAAAATTTTTGTTATTTCACCCTTGCCATGACACGGTTCCTAAAACACCTACCTCCTATTTGGGTTTTATCCTAATTCACTCAAGATCCTGTATCTTATGTGAATTAGGACTCTCAACCCTACTAAGGCAAGTAAATCAGGGTCTTTCATATTTATTCGTACTTTGTCATTTTGGATTCAAAGTCCTGCTAAGATTTAAAGATCTTATGACCACTATGTAAAGAAAGGTCCTCCCTTTTATCAGGAAAAAATGTAAATATCACCTACTAGCTCCTAAGCTCTTGCTCCTAAGAGTTATAAACCTACACCGTAGTTCTAGTCTCCGACTAAACTTCTAGTAATCTTTCCTTCCCTTAGCCCTCACTAAATATCCTTATTCAGCCTTACTAACTTGAGCGTTGCAGTGCCTATGGAAGACACCACACCAGTGTCTTACGTAAGCTTTACGCTTGTTTACTTTGTGTACAAGTTCAACAGATTGTTAGTGGCCTCAACCTCACAAGATCAGACCTTATTCTGTAACTATAGATTTTACCGTCTATACTTAATAGTGATAATATGCATTATTAGCTTTATTCAACTTGTTTTGGTTCCTGCTTGCTAGGTGGTAAAACTTTAATATTATGTTGATATTATTTGCAATTGAGTTGACATTTGAAGTTTTTCACATGTATCCTAAGTTTTATAGTATAAATTTGTGGTTAATAAATTGTGTTAGGCAAGACCACTTACAAGTTTTATTTGCTTTTTATAGGTATGGCCTCGACATCCACTAGCCAGTCGACATTGGATGATTTAACTCCCCATAACTCCGTTGATGAAACAATGAGTATGCAACCAAGTGTTAGTGGCCTGCTAAATGAAGATGCAAATGATAATCTCTTTTAAAGGAGAAAGAGAGCTAAGACATCTACCATATGAATTGAATTTAAAGAAGTGGTCCTTCCTAATGGTGTGAAAAAGGCAGAATGTATCCATTGTAAATACAAGCTTCAAATGACTGCATCCAAAAGCACTACACAGTTTACAAGACATTTAGAAAGCTGTTTGAAGCGAGTAGCTTCCATTAGTCAACAACATATTAATTTTGCCCCGGCTAATTCTAGTGTTGGAGCATATGTCCTTCCTGCTCTTATCGACAAGTTTGACATGATAGTGATGAGGGAATTGGTTGCACAATGGGTGCTTATGCATGAGCACCTATTTACCATTGTGGAGGAGGATGGTTTGGACAACTTGTTGAAATATGGGATTCCATAATGGTTTAGGGTTTTGTGCAATAAATGTAAAAATGATTGTGTAAAGGTATATGAAATGGAGAAACAAAAGTTGAAGACATTGTTGAATAGTATAAAGAGGATTAGTTTGACCACTTCAGATTTGTGAATGCTAACAACCAAAAGATGGAGTATGGTTTTGACAGGGCATTGGATAGATGATAATTGGAGGTTGAACAAACGTTTTCTTAACTTTACTTGTTTACCTCCTCCAAAAGGTGCTGTGTAGATTGTTGGTGTAATTTACAGATGCTTGACGAAATGGGAAATTGAAGACAAGGTCCGAATGATATCAATGGACAATGTTACTAGTAATGATGTTGCAATTATGGTGTTGAAGGAAAATTTTACAATGACAAGGCGGCTGAGTTGTGGGGGTAAAATGTTTCATGTTAGATGTTGTGCACACATCTTAAACCTACTGGTGCAAGATAGGCTTTGGTAGATTAGGCATATCATCGACAAGATCCATGAGATTTAGTTTGTTAATTTTCCATCAATCCAATTTATTGTTGCTTCAATTAGGACTTAAACTAGAGAAATCGGTACTTAGTAACACTATCCTTATGGGAACGATACTCACTCATCACTTTTTTACTTTATGCGACTAGTGCACTTGCTATTTATGCATGTTGTAGTTACAACGCATCAATAGAGTAGTGCATATTTAACATGCATGAGTAGGCATGTAGTGTCTAAACTCACTGATCTGAAAGTTACACTTGAGGCCAATGGTTGGTACCATTGGATTGTGTAATTGGTTTGTCTGCAATACTTACATTTGAATTTAATATGTTGGTGCTATTAAATGGTGTAGGCTAGAGCTTGTGACCTACCTACTCATCCTACTTTGGTCTACTTGCCCCTATGAGAGGTCAAATTAGGAATGACGAGATTTCGGCCCACTAGGAAGACCGATGGGCCTTCTCGAGTTTAATAGTGAGGGCTATTAACATGAGTTCAAATAGTCAGAGCATATTAATTGATAAAAGGCTTTATTGATTAATAAAATAATATTAACTCTGTTTAAAATTTGTACTTGTAGAAATTCATTTAATGGGTTGACGCCCATTGTGATCGATTATCAAAAGAAACAGGTTGGATAATTTTTCAGACATGTATTGATTATACTAGGGGTCTAAAAGTAAATTATACCATTGGGCAAGCTCTGCCTTAAGAGTAAGGGAACAACAAGATGGATAAGGGTGCCAAAGTTGGTCTTCATGTACTCAACATGATTGGGTATATCGAGAGATTTGAGACTTTGGGTTTTGGTTTGGACAGTGACTTAGTCTTTACTGGACTCTCAGTTCATATATAACATGAGCATGAATGAGAGGTCCCTCTCTGAGCTTGTTTAATGACTATAGAGCAAAAGGTTGACGCCAGTAGTGATAGTAGTTGCTAACACTTATTGAGGGGTGGACAAGAGTAAGGGTGAGGCAACCCCAAACCCAAGCTCAAATTCAAACCTTAGGATACTCATAAGTCTGTATTCAAAAATGGTAAGGTTTTTTGCTTCCATTATGGCAAGCCTGGCCACTGGAAGAAACATTACAAGGCCTTCCTAGCAAGTAAGAAGAAGAAGAATCCTGCATCTTCTTCTAAAGGTGTGTACATGATTGAAATCAACATCTCTCCTATTACATCTTTGGTCATTGACACAGGATGTGGTTCTCACATTTGTATATTTGTGTAGGGACTGCGACAAAGTAGAATGCTCAGTCGAGGAGAGGTGACCTATGAGTTGGGAATGGAGCACGTGTTGCTACATTAGCCAAAGGGGATTATTATGTAAGTTTGTCTTCGAGCCTTGAACTAGAAATTTTAAATTGTTTTTATGTACCTACGATTTCAAAAAATATTATTTCTTTGTCCACTTTGGACAACGTTAGATACCAAATTATGATAACTAATGGATTACTGTTAATTAGTTTGAATGGTATTCAATATGGAATTGCAAGATTACATAATGGTTTGTATGTTGTAGAATTAAATAATAATGAGATTTTCAATCTAGAGAATAAGAAAGCCAAGGTATAGCAAAACTCCATAAGGATGGAGTTTTGGACCCATTTGACTTTAAGTCTTAAGAGATATGCAAGTCATGCCTAGTAGGCAAAATGACCAAGTCACCTTTTACTGGGAATAGTGAAAGGGCAAAGAAACTACTAGGCATCATCCATAGTGATGTATATGGACCACTATCAGCACAAGCCAGAGGTGGAAATTCTTACTTCATCACATTTACTGATGATCTCAGTAAATTTGGATATGTCTACTTAATGAGACATAAGTCTAAATCCTTTAAACAGTTCAAAGAATTTAAGAACAAAATACAAAATCAACTAGACAAGAATATTGAGGTTTTCCAATCTGACAGGGGAGGAGCATACTTGAGCTCAAAGTTTGATGCATACCTTAGGGAATGTGGGATTATATCTCAACTCACACCTCTTTACACTTCTCAGCACAATGAAGTGTCTGAGAGGAGGAATCAAACTTTGTTAGATATGGTTCGATCAATGATGACTTTCACATATTTACCCACATCGTTCTGGGGCTATGCCCTAGAGGCTACGACATATACATTGATTCGTGTATTGTCAAACCAGTGAATAAGACACCATATGAAATATGGAATGGGCGAAAACCTGTTTTGTCTCATCTAAGAGTTTGGGGTTGTGAAGCCTATGCCAAGAAATTGACTTTGAACAAGCTTGCCTCAAAACCAGAGAAATGTATCTTTGTGGGGTATCCTAAACAGACAAGGGGATACTATTTCTATAATCTAGCTGAGCAAAATGTTTTCGTTACTCAAACTGGAGTCTTTTTAGAGAAAGATTTCCTTCAAAGAGAAATGGTGTAAGAAAGGTAGGACTTGATGAACTTCTAGAACCACAAGATGCATCAAACGACAGACAAGATGATGTGCAATTAGAGATGGTTGAGCATCATGAGGAAATCGCTCCACAGGGAGTGGAACAAAGTGAACCCCAGCACAAGAGTTGTGTAGGTCGAGAAGAATATGTTGTGAGCCCAAGAGGTATGGTTTTCTCATGACTCAAAGTGGCGACGTATTGGTCTATCAAGACGATGAGCCCAAAACCTACAACAACGCTTTGTCGAATATAGATTCCACAAAAAAAGCTTGATGCCATGTAATCTGAAATGGACTCCATGTACTAGAGCCAAGTATGGGATCTGGTGGATCCACCTGAAGAAGTCAAACCCATATGGTGAAAATGAGTCTTCAAGAAGAAGACTGACATGGATGGAAATGTTCAAACCTATAAAGAACGTATGGTATTAAAATGTTTCAAACAAAAGCATGGGATTGACTATGATGAAACCTTTTCTCCAGTAGCAATGCTAAAGTCCATTAGGATTATGCTAGCTATTGTTGAATACCACGACTATGAAATTTGGCAGATGGATGTCAAAACTGCTTTCCTAAATGGAAACCTTGAAAAGGACATCTATATGACGCAACCCAATGGTTTCATTGTTGATGGACAAGTAGGGAAGGTATGCAAGTTGAAGAGATCCATTTATGGACTCAAGCAAGCATCAAGGAGCTGGAACATTCATTTTGACGAATCCGTAAAGGAATTCGGGTTTATATAAAACAAAGATTTGCCTTGTGTATATAATAAAATCAGTAGGAGTGTTGTGGCATTCCTAATGCTATATGTCGATGACATGTTAATCATGGGTAATGATATACCGAACTTGCAAACGGTAAAGACTTGGTTATCCAAGTACTTCTTCATGAAGGACTTAGGAGAAGCAACCTATATCCTTGGTATAAAGATCTATCATGATAGATCTCGCAGGTTATTGGGCCCAAGTCAAAGTACATACATTGAAAAGGTACCAAAAAGATTCAGTATGGAAGATTCAAAGAAAAGTCATCTTCCAATGTCACATGGCATGTATCTCTCTAAGGATATGTGTCCTAAAACACAAGAGGAGAGAGATAGAATTGAGGGTACCTTTATGCTTTGCCAGTAAGATCCATAATGTACGCCATGTTATGTACTAGGATTGATGTCTCATATGCCTTGAACATTTGTACTAGATATCAATTGGATCCAGGTGAAACACACTGGACAATAGTCAAGAACATCCTTAAGTACCTCTTAGGATATGTTCTTAGTCTATGTAGGAGAAGATGATCTCACTATAAGAGGATATACTGATGCCAGTTTTCAAACTAACAAGAATGACTATCGGTCGTAGTCAGGTTACATATTCTTTGTTAATGGGGCTGTAGTGAATTGGAAAAGATCAAAACAAAGCACTATAGTGGGTTCTACAACAGAAGCTGAGTACATCACATTGGGTGATGTGGCCAAAGAGGCTATTTGGATCAAGAAGTTTGTGACTGAACTAGAGGTGGTTCTGAGCATTGTTGACCCAGTTGTGCTTTATTGCGACAACAATGGTGCCAACCTCAGGTTAAAGAACCACGATCTCACCAAAGATCCAAGTACACACTCCGGCGATACCATCTTATCAGAGAAATCATGAAGAGAGGTGACGTACAAATCAACAGAGTACCTACTGACGATAACATTATAGATCCACTTACGAAAGCTTTGTCGCAGCAGAAGCATGATAGGCCCATAGCATCATATGGGATCAAACGTATGAATGATTGGCTATAGAGTAAGTGGGAGATTGTTAAAGTAGGGGCACTAGAGCCAACGATTTAGCTCTTGTAAACTCATTTCAAATAAATGAATAAAAAGCATCACTTATTTATGATCATATATACTATAGCATCTATTTACTACGAGTAAAGAAAATAGTATATATCATTAGAAAGGTTGGAACCAGTGATGAGGGAATTAAGTGTTATAAATCTTAATTGTGAGAACCCTATGAGCACAAATGGTGGCCTTTCTTAAATCGTCCATAATCATAGTATAAATTTGACCAAGGAAATAGATTATACTAAGAGACTATCATCGCATTGAACGACCCCATTGAAAAGTAGTGACAGATCTCACATGTCAAGGTTGTGGGCATCAACCTGGTGCAATGCATGGGTGCTTGCTTGGGCAGGTACACTGGACTGACCCATCAGAAGACTCCACACAAGATGGTAAACCTAGTGTCTATGGAATATATCCTTTTACAAATAGTGGTGCATGTGGTCCTTCGACTTGAGATCACAATAGTGTCGTGTGTAAATATCGATGTGATTTGACACTAGCCTAATGTCGTCTCTTTTAGTGATTACCAGAACGATGGTGATTGGTTACATCGAGAAGTACACTGTGGCTATGGTGAATCAACAAAGGATTCATCACTTCTGATTATAGGAGATCTTATCTCGATGAGATATTTGGTTAAAGAACTTCCCAAGGCCTTGTGGCCAAGTCGATATGAATCGACTGAAGATGAGGAGTTTGAATGTGTTGCATTTCAAACCCAAGGCCTTGTAGCCAATTCGGTATGAACTGACTAAAGGTGAGGGGTTTGAATGTGTTGTATTTCAAACCCAAGGCCTTGTGGCCGAGTCAGTATGATCCAACTATAGATGAATATAAGTAAACACTTGGAATATTTACTAAATAGTACTTTTATTGATTGAATAAAAGATAAGTGCCCTAAGGCATATGTCGACTGAGCCGACTGGCGGTGAAGGAAATGGACAGACCCACTTCCCTTTTGACATTTATTTTAAGAAAGAGCTGAGTCGCGGCCTATCAGAAGTAATAACACTTGAGGTGGATGGCATTTCGGTTGTTGTTGATGTCTTTTCCTTCTAGAGACTGAAGTCTGTAGGCGCCCTTTCCCACAGCTTTAGTGATCTTGCAAGGCCCTTCCTATGTAGGAGCAAGTTTACTGGCGTTGATCTCCTTAGTGTAAGTAATTGATCTCCCGTACGCAGCGAAAAACAATGATAAATTGGAAAAATCAATTACCTTTTGCGCCAAGATTCAAGTATTGATTATAATATCTTTCATGTTAAAACCAAATCTGTGTACAACAATATTAATCCGTGCAAGGATTAGTAAACTTACGTATGTTTGCAGGCTCCTTCAAATGGCTCATTCAATATAGAGTCACACGAACGTTGATCCACACGAAGACAATCCAAAGAACCAACAATTGTTTTGCTAGAACAATTTTTAGGCTTCAAGAATAAATTAAAAATCAAAGAATGATTCTTTGATTCAATCTACCAAAACTGTAAGAGGGATAGTAAGGGTGGCAAGGGTTTTTCTTTTAATTCAATTGAATGAAGGAAACTTTTAATTTGTTTTAATTAAGTTTCACTTATATAGTCACTTAATTAAAACCCTAATCCCATTGGGAATAGCCATGGATTCACATATTAATCCATCCTTGTAACCAAACACCCTTTTATGGTATTTTTAATTTTATATAATTGTTATTATAATTAAAATCAATTAATATATATTTACATTTAATTAATAATAATTCATTTAAATATATGCGAACACATATTTAAATGTAATCTCACTAATTTTAATTTTAATATTAAAATTAAATACAGGCAACAACCTCAACAAATTTAATTGCATTGTGAGATTACCAAAATACCCTTTCATCCTAAAAGACGAAAATACCCCTTTCACATACTGATTCTTAAATTATCTTCTAAGTCTATGATCCGTAGGCTCCTTATCATATCGGCAGTGAGTAGTATCGTGATTAACACCAATTAGTCATCTCACTACACATAGACCAAGATTGGCCCCTAGCAAGGCACATGGCCACCCGATAGACTCAAACTCAGGGAAATAGCTATATATCAATGGTATGGTTACTATGCAATAATCCTTTCGTCATACGTTATCTCATAGAGGCCGAGATACAAAAATAGTGTCAACCTCAATTATCCTCGATATTTTTATATTCAGTTATTAGACCAATGACTGGAATTGTAAATTGGATTGAGCAACAACTCAATCCCACTGTGCCGTAGGTTTGATGTCATTGCCATTTACTAAATTGCTCAGTGAGATAACTTCTCCCATACCTGGGAGTGATGAATCCTTTTTTGATCTACCATAGTCTTGATACACTCCTCGATGTAGCCAATCACTACCGTATTGATAACCTGAATAGAACTACATTGGGCTAGTGTCAAACTACACCAATTGGTACACATGGCGCTCCGATGATCTCAAGTCTAAGGATCACATAGACCATCATTCATTAGAGGATTTATTCCATAGACACTAGCATTACCATCCATATGGAATCCTCTGGTGGGTCTGTCTAGTGAACTTGCCTCCAACAAGCATCCATGCGTTACACCTGGTTGTCGGCAAACAACCTTGACAAGTGAGATCAGTCACTATCTTTTGACAAGGTCCTTCAACACTATGATAGCCTTATCGTATTATTTTTGTCCTTGGTCAGAATAATATTGGGGCTACGTACATTTGTAGAATGGCCATCATGAGTGATCATAGGGTTCTCACTATCAAGATTTGAAACACTTGGTACCCTCGTCACGTCACGATTCTACCATCCTAAGGACATATATCAATGCACGCAATTATGATTTACATGATATAAAAGAATATGTCTTTTATTGATAAATAAATATTATTACAAAGAGTCCATTTTACAATAATTGATTGGCTGTGGGCACCTACTCTAACAATCTCCCACTTGCACTATAGCCAATCATTCATGTATTTAATATTGAATGACCTTAAGTGTTTTTCATGCTTTTGTTGCGACAAAGGCTTCGTCAGTGGATCTGCGAGATTGTCATCAGTATGCACATTACTAATCTACACATCTTTCCTCTCAACCGTTTCTCTAATGAGATGAAATCATCTGAGTATGTGTCTAGACTTCTGGTGAGACCGTGGTACCTTTGCTTGAGCTATTGCTCCATTGTTGTCATAATAGACATTCATTGGATCAACAATTTTGGAGACCACACCAAGTTCAGTGACGAACTTCTTAATCCAGACTACCTCCTTAGCCATATCAGATAATGCGATATACTCAGCCTCTATTGTAGAGTCTGTATATAGATTTGCTTGGAGCTCTTCTAGCTCACTGCACCCCCATTGAGACAAAATACAAACTCGAATTGTGAGTGATAATCATCTTTATCCATTTGGAACTAGCATCATTGTATCCTCTTATGGCGAGCTCATCTTCCCCTCCATAAACCAAGAACATATCCTTGACAGTTATCCAATGATGCTCACTTGGATCCGATTGATATCTACTACAAGTGCTTAACACACTTGAGACATCAATCTGAGTACATAACATGGCATACATGATAGATCCAATTGCTGACGCATATGGGATCCTCTTCATTATATCTCTGTCATCATGTGTTTTAGAACACATATGCTTAGAGAGATAGACACCATTAGACATCAGAAGAAATCCCTTCTTGGATTCTTCCATACTAAATCTCTTCAATACCTTGTCTATGTATGTACTCTAACTTAGGCCAAGAAACTGATAAGAGCTTGAAAGTTTATATTTTGTTAGTGATTTAATCGGTTTATTTATGGAAAAATGTGTTTAAATTGTAGAATTTGAATTAATTCTTTCATAAATACCTTTTACGAGATCACAGGTGTATTTTGAGTATTTTCATGTTCAAAAGATATTTGAAGGGAACAAAATGATGTCGATGGAATTCATGACCCGTAGGAACAAACGGTACAAGAATCGGAGTTGAAACGAGAAAGTTGTGACTCGTCCAAGATCATAAAATCTGGAAATCCTTCAAGATGAGCATGCTTTGATGTTTCTATCATAACTTGAGTTGTAGAAATCAAAATTTGATGATTCTTGTGGTGTTGGAAAGGTTATTCAGAGAGGTACAAAGTTACTTTACCAAATTTAGAAGATCATAGACTCCTTTGACAGAAAGAATGATTGCCGCAGCGACTATTCTTACCGCCGTGGCGATGGGTCATGGGCCTATTAGGTTAATGCATTTTCCTAGTCCGAATCTAAATGGGCTAAGGCATTTAATCTTTTCCTAGTAAGATAAAAACCCTAGGACTATAAATAAGGGTTTTTAAGAAGTTTTAAAGGAGTGGAGAGAAGGAAGAAGGACGGCTACTATTTTGGAGATCGGAATTCTTGAAGTTCCCGTTCAACAATTAGAGAAGTGTTCATATTTTTTCTTTTTGAACTCATGTTATTAAATAGAATGATGGTTTGTATTATTGCAACTATGAACTAAATCTCTTTTCTAGGGCTAAAGATGTAGCCCAATTTATGAATATGTGTTGACGTTATCTTTATTAATTTCTTATTGAGCATTAATTCTAAGTTTTATTATTGTGTATAATACTTTCAATTCTTAAGGATCCAAGGGTTGAATGACATTATGGGTTGGGTTGAGATCGAGAGATGAAACCTGATTTGTCTAAGGTAATAAAACCATAGATTGAGTGAACGCTAGAGATAGGTTATCGCGATCTATGAGGCTCTGGTAAATTCCATAGAACTTAATGATCTCTTAGCTTCTACATCCAACTTAGAGATATTTAGGGTTGTTGTTTAAGGGTTAATTCACTAATTGTTCAAGAGAAAATTAGGGGAATATTAGGGAGTTTGGCCTTTATAATAAGCTTAATTAGGATAGTAATAATCATCAATACATAGGATTAAATTAGTGTGAAATATGTGCCCTAGGGTTTAGCCATATTGATCTTTACACCAAAGTTTTTCTAAAATTCTGATTTTGTTTAGTTTTTAATTTGTTTTCTTTTTCATTAAATTCATTCATAAAATTCGGTTTCATCAAATAGCAATAAAATAGACTAGTTTGGTACTTGGTAGGTAGTTCTCTTGGGATTCGACACTCGTTTACTTGAGCTTTATTACTTGTATGATTTCGTATACTTGCGAATAGCCCGTCAAGTTTTTGGTGTTGTTGCCTGGGAACTATTTCGTTTTACCAATATCAATACAAAATACTTAGTTGCTAATTTGATTTGATTTATTTTTGGTTACTAATTAATTTTTATTTTTGTTTGCTTTGTTTGTTGTTTTCAATTAGAATCTGGAGAGTTTACGTTCAAGAGGTGGTGGTGATCTTAATCCACTAGATTTTGAGATTGAGAGAACGGCTAAACAATTGAGGAAAGAAAAGAGGCAAGCTGACTTTGAAAAATCAATGGCTAACACAGGAATTGTGAATCCCAATGTGGGAAATCAAGAGAATGAGAATGAGGATACCTTAGGAGGAAATGCAATGGGTGGAGCAACAGTGGTTCAAAGAGCATTGAAGGACTACTCTAGTCCTACTATTAATGGGTGCTATTCTAGCATTAGGAGACCACTAGTTCAAGCGAATAATTTTGAGATCAAGCCAGCAATTATTCAAATGATTCAGCAATCGGTCAAATTTGTGGGGTTACCTAATGATGATCCAAACTTGCATATCACAAATTTTCTGGAGTTATGCTACACATTTAGGCATAATGGAGTATCCAACGACGCAATTAGGCTAAGGCTTTTCCCATTCTCTCTTTGGGATAAAGCTAAGGCTTGGTTGATTTCTCTGCTGTAACGCCCCACATGAGGTACGTAGTTATTGTTGCTTCTTTCGCTCTTATTTGAGTTGGTTTTGGTATTATTGTTTGATTGAGTGTTGTGTTGAATGCTTGCCCTGAAATTGGTTGAAAATAGAAGAAGTTTAGTGTGCCAAGCTTTGCCGGGGCGAAGGAGAATCTTTGCCGCGGCGAAGATGTGTTGAAACCACGGGGAAACTCTCTGGACAGTTTCGCCGCGGCGACAGAAGTGTCTTCGCCGCGGCGACAGGCCGATTAAAATGTTGGTTAAGTTTTAGATATTTTCTTCCCTAAGGGCAATTTGACCATTCTACCCCTAATTAGCAGGAAAAGTGGGGAGTTAATTGTAAGGATTTTTCATGGAGAATATGTTGATATGGGGGTGAGTTTGTAATGAATCAAAGGATTATAGATGGAATTCCCAAGAAGAGTAAGGGCAAAATGGGAATGCTTTGGTATAAATCATTAAAAGGAATTAAGAGTTAGCAAACCCCTCATTCTTTTCTCCAAAAACGCAACTCTTCATTCTTCTTCCTCTCAACTTCTCTTTTCTTTTGATCAGGAGTTCCAAAGGGTTTTTGAAGGGATTTGGGTAGAAAATCAACCTAAAGCTTCCTAGGTAAGGATTCCTACTAAGTTGTGTGATTTGTGAGTTTTAGTTCAATTGAAGTTTGAGGGTTTTTGTTCTTTGGTTAGAGTAGAGAAAAAGTCAAGCAAAACTAGTGAAGGAAGAGTTGGTGAAGTCTCTCCCTAACAAGGTAAGTAAAACCCCCCAAGTTGAGATTTATGAATTTTCTTGATTAGGGTTTTGATAGAAATGTGTATGTATGTGAGTGCATGTAATATGCCATGTTGGAGTTAAATAGAGATTTCTATGCCTTAAGAATGCTTACATCTTGCAATAGAGAAATGAGTTGTGGGTTGGAAAGGTAGTTTGAGATGAAATCGAAGGGGATTATGGATCCCTTTTTGGAAGTGTTGTGTTGGCAGGTTTTAGGTTTTGTGAAGGGGTTTTTCCCATTTTGGATGGTGAAAAAGTTTTAGAATCATGCTATAATAGGTTCTTAGTGCACATGAGTTGTTTGATGAAATGCCTAATAGAGGTTTGAGTGTGAGTAATGAACCTTATTCTTGCAACATTGCATGTTGGCATTTCATAAGTGCCTTGGTAGAGATGAACCATCCATAGGCACTAATTGTGCATTGAAAAGTGACCTAAGAAAGTGTAGAGAGCTTGGTGGATGCAACTACTTTAAGAGTAGAGAGAATGAAAAATGTAGAATAGAGTGATTAGAAGAGTAGAATATTTGGGATGATGCTTTGTGATCATCACCCAACCGTTATGGGAATGGATGATGCTTTGTGATCATCACCCGAATAGCCTTAGAGATGGGTCGATGCTTTGTGATCGTTACCCTTGAGTGTAGAAGCGGGTAGATGCTTGTGACCACTACCGGTTAGTTGTTAGATAAGTGGGTTGATGCTTTGTGATCATCATCCAACATTTAGTAGAAGCGGGTTGATGCTTTGTGATCATCACCGACAGTGAATAGAGAGGGTTAATGCTTGGTGATCGTTCCCAAAGGTCATGAGAAACGGGTAGGTGCTAAGTGGTCTCCACCGATAGTTAGGAAAACAGTAGGTGCTTTGTGATCCCCACTCGGTAGTCACTAAGAACGGGTTGGTACTGTGTGAATTCCACCGGTAGTCATGGTGAGTGTGATGGTGCTGTGTGAACACCATCCGGCCGTACTCGGTAAGATGAGGCCATGGTATTTAGTAGAAAAACGAAACAGAATTAGAAAAGGAAAGAATTAAGAGTTATACACGGGGATAGACAGTTAGAGGGTTTTACTTATGAGATTATTTGTGCTCACCCGTTATTTTCCTTTGTGGATGCCGTTTAGTGTTGATGCGGTCGGAGGGGCATCGGCAAGCGAGGAGCAATAGCTACAATGTTCCCTGTTTTGTCTTTTAAAATGAATTTTGTAAACAGATATCTTTGTGTTATAAAGACATATGAGTTGAAATGAAAAGAAAACTTTGGGCCCAATTTACATTGTTATTATGCATGCATTGTACTAGTTTGCAGTAGTTATTACATTTTTGTATCAGAGCAAAGATTTTGGGATTGAACAGTGTACTATTCTCATCGCCATGACGGCCTATAACCAACTGTGTGAGTATTTTTCCTTACAGTACTTGGTTCTTGAGTTCATTAGTGTGATCATTTGTAGATGAGGCGTAGTTATCGAAATCGTGGTAAGGGTGTGGTGAATGAAGGAAAACTTCTAACCCACCAGAGTCTACGCCCCCTCCCTTGGATGAAGCTAGAATCCGGGGAATTGTACAGCAAGGTATGGCAGAAACTCAGGGGAGAGTTGTACCCCCGTACAGTAGCCAGTTACAAATGTCGAAGGAGTCAACCGGTACCTCCCCCAGTACAGAACAGAGTTGAACCGATTTACGGTCTTTCTAGTCAGTATCAACCCTCAGAGTTTAAGGGTACTAAAGATCCAGTAATAGCAGAAGAGTGGCTTGGGTCAGTAGAACGAGGCAGGGTTTTTCCCATGTCAGACCGGGAGAAGATCCGGTATGCGAGTTTCTGTTTCGGGGTGATGCCCGAATGGTGGGGAATTAAGGAAGAACTCATGAGTGACAGTAATGACGTGGGAAGAGTTCAGGCAGCGTAAATTGAGGCGAGTATAGAACAGAGGACCAAGTTCATGAGAAGGTCCAAGAATTTATCAGTTTACAGCAAGGGACTAGCACCGTGAAAGAGTACTCGGTGAGATTCAATCTCTTGCAAGGTTTGCACCGGGAATAGTTAGTTACTCCGGCTTGAGAAGGGATAAGTTTGTGCATGGATGAAGCCAGAGATAGCCCGGGATATAATGACAAGCTCCACCCCCCCTCGAAATTATAGTGAGGCATTGAGGGGGCGATGAAGGCGGAGATTTTGAGAATAAAATCTTCCCGTAGGATCCTCGACAGGAGGACCGAAGGAGCTACCCTCCGTCCTCAGAGAGAGAAACATGAGGGTGTAAAAGGTAAAGAAATGAGAAATCCAAGAAGAAGTTTCAGTATAGACAGAATAGAAAAGAGTGGAAGAGTAAGCGACCTCGGAAGGAAGGGTTTCCTCCTTGCCCTAAATGCGGGAAGAATCACCCGGGGGAATGTCTGAGGGATCAGAGAGTGTGTTATAGGTGCGACAGCCAGGGCACATGATGAGAGATGTTAAAGCTCCTCTTCCCCAACCACTCAGAGGTCAGGAGTTACTGCGAATGCCAGAGTTTTACTGTGGCACAAGGGGAAGCGAGAGGCAGTCCATCAGCCGTATGGTCAGTTATTATTTCATTCAGTCCCTTTATATGCTTTAATTGATTCAGGCGCTACTCTCGTTCATATCTTATAGGATTTGAGAGATTAGGTTTGAAACTACTAGAACAATTCAACCCATTAAGATAGAACTACCCGATGGGGTTAGTGTTGTGACTCAAGAGTTTTGTTAAGAGAGTCCTTAGTGATCCAGGGTAGAGGTTAACCGTTGACTTAATAGTTTCGATATGCCCGATTTTGATGTGATTCTGGGCATGGACTTTAGGGAGATATGGAGTAGAGATGACTGTCGGAAAAAGAAGGCGAGGTTAACCTCGATAGTGGAGATAAGTTTGTTTTGGAGAAGGCCATCAGTTGAGCATGCTGATTAGTAGCGTGAAAGCAGGAAGATGTGAGAAAGGGGTGTTCGGGATATATTGCCCATGTAGTGCGAGTGGTGGATGTTCCACGTTAGAGATTCAGAGGGTGCCAGTAGTTCGAGACTTTCTAGATGTGTTTTGGAAGAGTTCACGGGTTTGCCTCCAGAGAAGGAGGTAGAATTAGTATCGAACTAGCACCAGGGACAGCACCATATCTAAAGCCCCTTATCGAATGGCCCCAGCTGAGCTCCAAGAATTAAAGAAGGAACTCCAGAGCTTTTAGATAAAGGTTTTATCCGACCAAGCATTCTCTTGGGGAGCTCAATCCTGTGTGTTGAAGAAGAAGGATGGATCACTAAGGATGTGTATTGATTTAGGGAGTTGAATAAAGTTACAGTGAAGAATAAGTACCGCTACCCCGGATAGAGACCTTTTGATTAGTTGAAAGGAGCGCAGTGTTCCTCAAAATTGATTTGAGGTCCGGGTATCATCAGGTAAGAGTGGCTGAACAAGATGTGGCTAAAACTGCCTTTCGTACCAGATATGGGCATTATGAATTTGTAGTGATGCCTTTTGGTTTGACTAATGCCCCAGCAGTTTTATGGACTTGATGAAAGGGTATTCCATGAGTATTGGACCAGTTCTGTTGTCTTCATCGACGACATTTGATTTACTCAAAGTCAGAGAAGAGCATGAGAAACACTTGAGAGTAGTATGCAACGGCTGAGAGAAAGAAGTTGTGTGCTAAATTTCCAAGTGTGAGTTTTGGCTGAACCAAGTGATATTCCTAGGTCATACCGTGTCGAAGGAAGGGATTTCGGTAGATCGAGTAAGTGGCAGCAATCGAATGGCGAAGCCGAAACAGTGAAAGAAATCAGGAGTTTCTTAGGCTTAGCAGGTTACTACCGGCGATTTGTAGCGGGATTCGCCCAGTTGGCTAAACCGTTGACAGCTCTTACCAAGCAGAAAAACTCCTTTTATCTGGTCAGCAGCATGTGAAGAAAGCTTTCAGGAGTTGAAGAAGAGGTAACATCAGCTCCTGTACTAGTGTTACCGCAGGAGGGTGTAGATTATGACATTTAACAGACGCCTCTCTGCAGGGACTTGGCGCCTGCTGATGCAGTTAGGTAGGGTTATAGCTTATGCTTCTCGTCAATTGAAAGAGTACGGGACCAGATACCCTAGCATGACTTAGAATTAGCAGCCGTGGTCTTTGCTTTAAAGATATGGAGGCACACCTTTATGGTGTGAAAAGTACTATCTACACCGATCACAAGAGTATAAGTACTTCTTCACTCAAAAAGAGTTAAAATGAGGCAGAGAAGGTGGTTAGAGCTGGTCAAGGATTATGATGTGAGATCAAGTACCAACCAGGGAAAGCTAATGTAGTAGCCGATGCTTGAGTGAAAGCCCATGTTTTCCGGCTTACCAGGCGAGAAAGAGTTAATAGAAGAATTGTCTAAGGAGCAGATTGAGGTGATTCCGGGAAGAATTGCCAGCCTAGAGGTACAGTCCTCTTTACTAGAGGAAATTAGAGAAAAGCAAGTGGCAGATGAGTGGTGTCAGAAAATGTTCAGCAAGTGCGTGAGGGCAAGATAGCAGAGTTCTTTGTGAGGGATGGTGCTTTATTTCAGAAATGGTTGTGCATCTCCAAATGAGGAGTTGAAACAGAAAATTTATGGAGGCTCATGACACACTGTACACCGCTCTACGGGAGCAACTAGATTTATCAGGATGTAAAGAAAGGCTATTGGTGGTCAGGTATGAAGAAAGACATTGCAGAGTTTGTGGCTAAATGTCTAACTTGTCAGCAGGTGAAAGCAGAACATCAACGGCCGTCAGGGTTGCTTCAGCATTGAGTATTCCAGAGTGGAATGGGAGGGCGTTTCGATGGATTTTATCAGGGTTCCCCAGAGTGCAGAAAGGGTGTAATGCCATATGGGTGATTGTGGATGGTTAACCAAGTCAGCCCATTTTCTTCCAGTAAAGGAAAGTACCACTACAGATCAGTTGGCTCAGATTTACCTCAAAGAGACAGCAGATTGATGGTGTGCCCAAGACTATAGTATCAGATAGAGATCCAGATTTGTTTCAGCCTTCTGGACAAGTTTACAGAGGAGTTTGGGTACCCGTTTAGCATTCAGTACTGCCTATCATCTCGACAGATGGCCAAACCGAGAGAACGAATCGAGGTGCTCGAGGATATGTTGAGGGCCTGTTGCATGGATTATAGAGTATCCTGGCATGAGATGTTACCATTAGTGGAATTTGCCTACAACAACAGTTGCAGTCTACAATTAGAATGGCGCCTTACGAGGCTTGTATGGTAGATGGTTGTAGGTCCCCGCTTTATTGGGATGAAGTAGGCGAAAGAGATGAGGTGAGTACCGCTTGGGGCAGAGATGACTCAGAAACTAGTAGAAGATGTGAGTGTAACCGAAAATAGAATGAACAAAGCCCAAGATCGACAGAAGGTTATGCCGACTTGAAGAGGAAAGAGGTGGAATTCCAAGTGGGCGACAAAGTGCTTCTGAAAGTTTCCCCCTACAAGCGAGTAATGCGCTTCGGATGCAAAGGGAAGTTAGCAGAGGTAGTAGGTCCTTTTGAGGTCTTGCAAACGAGTAGGAAAGGGGCCTACAGATTGGCTCTACACCTAGCATGGACAGGGGGATGATGTCTTCCATGTCTCGATGCTACGGAAGTATGTAATGATCCCCTCCACATCCTGAGCGTAGAGGACAGTTGAAATAGCAGAGAATCTAGTTATGAAGAACGTCCAGTTCAGATCTTAGATCGAAGGGTTAAAGAACTTCGGAACAAGAGTGTTCCGCTAGTGAAGGTTCTTTGGAGGAATCACAAAGTGGAAGAGGCCACTTGGGAAGTAGAGCGGGACATGCGGGATCGTTCCCAGAGTATTTGCATGAATTTCGGGGACGAAATTCTTTAAGGGGGAAGAATTGTAATGCCCACATGAGAGGTACATAGTTATTGTTGCTTCTTTCGCTCTTATTGAGTTGGTTTTGGTATTATTGTTTGATGAGTGTTGTGTTGAATGCTTGCCTGAAATTGGTTGAAATAGAAGAAGTTTAGGGTGCCAGCTTCGCGGGGCGAAGGAGAATCTTTGCCGCGGCGAGGATATGTTGAAACCAGGGGAAACTCTCTGGACAGTTTCGCCGCGGCGACAGAAGTGTCTTCGCCGCGGCGACAGGCCGATTAAAATGTTGGTTAAGTTTTAGAATTTTCTTCCCTAGGGCAATTTGACCATTCTGCCCCTAATTAGCAGGAAAAGTGGGGAGTAAATGTAAGGATTTTTCATGGAGAATATGTTGATATGGGGGTGAGTTTGTTAATGATCAAAGGATATAGATGGAATTCCCAAAGAAGAGTAAGGGCAAAATGGGAATGCTTTGGTAAAAATTTCATTAAAAGGAATTAAGAGTTAGCAAACCCCTCTCTTCTTCTCCAAAAACGCAACTTTCATTTTTTTCCTCTCAACTCTCTTTCTTTGATAAGGAGTTCCAAAGGGTTTTTGAAGTGATTTGGGTAGAAAATCAACCTAAAGCTTCCTAAGGTAAGGATTCCTACTTAAGTTGTGTGATTGTGGAGTTTTAGTTCATATTGAAGTTGAGGGTTTTTTCTTTTGGTTAAGAGGAGAGAAAAGTCAAGCAAAACTAGTTAAAGGAAGAGTTGGTGAAGTCTCTCCATAACAAGGTAAGTAAAACCCAACCCAAGTTGAGATTTATGAATTTTCTTGATTAGGGTTTTGATAGAAATGATGTATGTATGTGATGTGCATGTAATGCCATGTATGGAGGTTTAAATAGAGATTTCTATGCCTTAAGAATGCTTACATCTTGCAAGTATGAGAAATGAGTTGTTGGGGGTGGAAAAGTAGTTTGAGATGAAACGAAGGGGTATATGGATCCCTTTTTGGAAGTGTTTTGTTTGGCAGGTTATGGTTTTGTGAAGGGGTTTTTCCCCATTTGGATGGTTAGAAAAAGTTTTAGAATCATTGCTATAATAGAGTTTCATAGTGCACATGAGTTGGTTGATGAAATGCCTAATAGAGGTTTGAGTGTGAGTAATGAACCTTAATTCTGCAACATTGCATGTTGGCCTTTCATAAGTGCATTGGTAGAGATGAACATCCATAGGCACTAATTGTGCATTGAAAAGTGACTAAGAAAGTGTAGAGGCTTGGTGGATGCACTACTTTAAGAGTAGAGAGAATGAAAAGCTGCTAGAATAGAGTGAATTAGAAGAGTAGAATATTGGGATGATGCTTTGTGATCATCACCCAACCGTTATGGGAATGGATTGATGCTTTGTGATCATCACCGAAAGCCCTTAGAGATGGGTCGATGCTTTGTGATCGTTCCCTATGAGTAGTAGAAGGGTAGATGCTTTGTGACCACTACCGGTTAGTTGTTAGATAAGGGGGTTGATGCTTTGTGATCATCATCCAAAATTTAGTTGAAGGGGTTGATGCTTTGTGCTATCACCCGACAGTGACTAGAGACGGGTTAATGCTTGGTGATCGTTACCCAAAGGTCATGAGAAACGGGTAGGTGCTAAGTGGTCTCCACCCGATAGTTAGGAAAACCGAGTAGGTGCTTTGTGATCCCCACTCGGTAGTCATAAGAACGGTTGTACTGTGTGAATTCCACCCGGTAGTCATGGAGAGTGTGTGGTGCTGTGTGAACGCCATCCGGCCGTACCTCCGATAGATGAGGCCAGGGTTTAGTAGAAACAGAAACAGAATTAGAAAAAGGAAAGAATTAGAGTTATACACGGGGATAGACAGTTAGAGGGTTTACTTATGAGCATTATTTGTGTCACCCCGTTATTTTCCTTTGTGGATGCAGGTTCAGGTGTGATGCGGGTCGGAGGGGCGTCGGCAAGCGAGGAGCAATAGCTACACTGTTTCCCCTGTTTTGTCTTTTAAAATGAATTTTTGTAAACAGTACTCTTTGTGTATAAAAGACATATGAGTTGAAATGAAAAGAAAACTTTGGGCCCAATTTTACATTGTTATTATGCATGCATTGTACTAGTTTGCAGTAGTTGTTACATCTGCCATCTGGGAGCATCACAACATGGAACGAGTTAGCTCAAGAGTTCCTCACTAAATATTTTCCACCTGCCAAGCTGAGGAGTGAGATTACCAACTTTCACCAACAAGATTCAGAGTCATTGTATGAAGCATGGGAAAGGTATAAGGATCTCTTACGGAGGTTCCCTCACCATGGTTTACCAATCTGGTCGCAAGTGCAAACGTTCTAGCAAGGGTTGCTACCAACTATTCAAGCTATGATTGATGTTGCAAGTGGGGGAGCCTTGAACAATAAAACACCAGAGGAAGCATACAATCTGATTGAGGTGATGGTGAACAATAACTATACGAGGACTTCCGAGAGAACTTCAACAAGGAAATCAGCAAGAGTGCACGAAGTTGATAGTTACACTGCATTGGCTACTCAACTTTCAAACATCTAGAAGCAATTAGGAAATGTGTTAAAAATAAATGCAATTGAATCTTCTTCTCTAACATGTGACCTTTGTGTAGGAAATCATTCATCCAAGGATTGTCAAAAAGGGAACCCGTTTCCTCAGCCTGAACAAGCCAATTACGTCAATAATTTCCAAAGGGGGCAAGGGAATCCATATTCCAACACATACAATCCAACATGGAGAAAACACCCGAACTTCTCATGGAGCAACAACAATGAGCAAAAACAATCTCCTATTTTTCAAACTCAAGAGCCAAAATCTAATTTAGAGAATGTGCTGACCAAGTTCATTGAAGAGAAAAGCAAGAGGTTTGAGAAGACTGGCGTCTTCGTCCAAAATCAATCAGCCTCTATTAGGAACCTTGAGATCAAATTGGGCAAATTCACAACATATTAGCGGGAACAGTTCAAGGAGTTTTGCTGAGTGATACAAAGAAGAATCCAAAGAAACAAGCGCATGCAATCACCTTAAGGAGTGGACGAATTTTGGAAAATTCAAAGGGTGAAAAACAGAGGCAATAACAAGACTTAAAGGAAGAGTAGAAGACTGATTACCATGGTGATGAAATTCATCACCGCAGTTTTGTGAAAATATGGAGAAGAACATTAGCAAGAAGGACGATCACTGCAGCGATGATACTGGTGGTCGCGGCATGCATGATCCTACTCACAATTTGTCAGAATTTTCAACTCATCGCCGCGGCGAGTGTGCATCTGAGCAGAAAATTCCATCAAGCCAGGCAACCCTTCCATACCCACAATGGTTGAAGAATCAAAAGCTTGACAAGCAATTTGGTAAGTTTATTGACATGTTTCAAAGTTTACATATTAATATCCCTTTTGTAGATATGCTTGAACAGATGCCGAAATATGCGAAGTTTTTTAAGGAGATCCTCACACACAGGAGAAAATTCGAGGAACACGAGAAAGTTATGTTAACAGAGGAATGCAATGCGCTGATTCAAAAGAAACTACCACCTAAACTACGAGATCCAGGGAGTTTTACCATCCCTTGTATTATTGGTAGTTGTTATTTTAATAAAGTTTTATGTGATTTAGGGGCAAGTATAAATTTAATGTCGTTTTCCATTTACAGGAAGCTTGGACTAGGAGAAGTGAAGCCAACCACCGTGTCTCTCCAATTAGTTGATCGATCGATAACATATCCTAGGGGGGTAGTAGAAGACGTCTTGATTAAGGTAGACAAACTAATTTTCCCAATAGATTTCATAGTGTTAGACATGGAAGAAGATAGGGAAATACCTTTAATTTTAGGATGACCTTTTCTAGCCACGGGTAGAACATTGATAGATGTCCACCAAGGGAAATTAATCTTAAGGGTAGAAGATAAGCAAGTAGAATTTGATGTTTTTGAATCTATGAAGCATCCATTTGAATTAGACTCATGTTTTAAGATTGATGTTCTCAACACCATAGTTGAGCAAAATTTTGAAGAGAGCCACCCCATTTTTCCTTTAGAGAATTGTTTGATGAATTCTAGAGATCAGGAGGATGGAGTTGATAGTGAAGAGATAAGGGAGTGTTTAAGATACTTAAATGCTCTACCACTCTTGGTTCGTCCTGAAGCTAATTCGATAAGAGAAATTGGAGTCGTGGTGTCTCAGTCAACTTCACCAATCACAAAGGTCCCTACACTTGAGCTCAAGAAACTACCATCTCATTTAAGGTATGCATTTTTAGAAGAGGGTAAATTTTTTCCAGTCATTATTAATGCTTCTTTAAGTGTTGTAGAGGAAGAAAAGTTGCTGTGCTGATAAGAGTGTAATTTATATATTTTTTTTCCTTCCATATTATGTTTTTTCGTTATTTTTTATGCCTAGTTGAGTTGATTAGGGTTTATTTTGTAGGTTTGGCATACTTAGATAGACTTTATGAAATAATTGAGAAAAGATTAGGAAATTCCAGATTTTTTGTTATTCTGACCAGTGCTGCGTTTTTCAGGTTTTTCAAGGAGTTAGATTTCTCGATTGCAAAATTGTTCTTCAGAAAACATAAATTAGACAAATCAAGCTTTCCAGTAAGGTATTATAGGTGAGAATCCAAGTTCGTTTGGGTCCTCATTAGTTGTTGCAAAACCGGACCTGGAATCCTACTCGCAGAAGGATTCCTGGCTGAGTGTTGAGTCTTCGAATGGGCCTAACTGGAGTTTCCGATATTGAAATCAGGTGATTCAAAAGCCCAGATTCATCTACACATCGGGAACTACAATTTTTATGAAGGTATCAAGCCCATAAAAGTTCTTTTACATTACGAGAATCCTGGTGCAAGCTGGAGATGAATTCTGTTTTCCATATCTGATAAGATTTTGACAATTTTGGAAGTCTATCTTTTAGGAAAGATCTAGGAAAGTAATTTCCGTGATTCCTAGGGTAGAATTAAGGAAAACACATGTTATTTATTTATGAGTTGTTAGGTTAAATAGGGGAGAAGAGAACAGCAGTAGTTTTTAGTTTTTTTTTTTTTTCGGTTTTCTTTTACTTTCTAAGTCAAGATGTGAGGCTGATCTTTCTTCTTTAGTTCAAGGGGATTTTGAAGCCTGAATTCATGTCATTGGTGTAACTTAAATTCAGTAACATTGTTCTCAATCTTTTTTTATTGGAATTGTTTATGTTATTCTATTTTAATTGTTTATAATTTTTTGTTTGAGTGATTTAGTAATGGCCTGCTCAATTGTTTAATCGGAATTTTATCTGTTAGAATTAGGAATTGTGATATGTAATTGTCCTATTTCTATTCAATGAGTAACAGATGGTGATAGATGATTATGGACAAGTTTTCAGTCTGTCACCTTGAATAACATAACCTAAGTTAAATAATCCGAACTTACGTGATTGTTGCTTGGATTGATCTATTTTCCTAATTCTTAAGGCTGCCATTGAATTAAACTTAGAGAGCTTATTCTAGGTTGTTCAAGGGTTAGGATCTAACTGAAGAGCTTATTTCAGTAGTGACAATTAAGGGAAAATTCGGGTAACAAAGCTTATTGTTTCCTAGGGTCAATAATTCTGTAATAACGAGACAAAATAATGTTATAGTTAGTATGTCCAATGCATGTTTAGGTGGATCTTGAACTGAGAACTGGTGTTTTTAATCTAATATTTTCTACCATTGGAGATTTCTTTGTTTTACTTTAGTTTGCCTTGACTACAACCCTTTTTCATTACTGTTGTCATGTTTACTGTTTAGGGTTTTATTTTATTTTTCTGTTGTTTTCATTGTTTTAGAATATAGAAATTAATCGAATCATTCCCTGTGGGATCGACCCTTGCTTACCCTATATACAATTCAGTAGTTAGGTTAGGAAGGTTATTAATTTGGAGCATTTGGCACGCTACCATGCGCATATTGAGAAAATACAAGAAGGCCATTGGATGGACAGTTGCAGATATAAAAGGTATCATTCCTTCAATTTGCACGCACAAGATCCTAATGGAGGAAAGTTATAAGCCTACCGTCCAACCACAAAGAAGATTGAATCCATCAATGCAAGAAGTGGTTAAGAAGGAGGTGTTGAAGCTCTTAGATGCAGGAATTATATATCCAATTTCGGATAGTGCATGCGTAAGTCCAGTCCAAGTAGTGCCAAAGAAGGGAGGAATGACAATGGTCCGTAATGATAACAACGAGTTGATTCCAACACGAATAGTCACGAGATGGAAAGTATGTATTGACTATCACAAACTGAATTCCGTGACTCGTAAGGACTATTTTCCATTGCCATTCATTGATCAAATGTTGGAAAGGTTAGCTGGCCATGAGTTCTATTATTTCCTAGACGGATATTTAGGCTATAATCAAATTGCTATAGCGCTAGAAGATCAAGAGAAAACGACTTTCACGTGCCCATATGGAACAGTCACCTATCGAAGAATGCCTTTTGGCTTATGCAACGCTCCTGCAACTTTTCAATTTTGCATGATCTCAATATTCTCTAATATGGTTGAGAAGTCCATTGAAGTTTTCATGGACGATTTTTCTGTTTTTGGAGATTCTTTTGATGATTGTTTAGCTAACTTATCTAATGTTTTGTAGAGATGGGTTGACACTAACTTGGTGCTAAATTGGCAAAAATGCCATTTCATGGTACGAGATGGGATTGTGTTAGGTCATTGGATATCCACAAATGGAATTGAGGTGGATCGAGCAAGGATTGAAGTTATTGAGAAACTACCACCTCCAAACTTAGTGAAGGTTGTCAGAAGTTTCCTTAGGCATGCGGGTTTTTATAGGAGATTCATACAGGGGTTCTCTAAAATCTCTAAACCTCTCTGTGATTTATTCGCTAAGGATGTTCCTTTTAATTTTAGTCAAGAGTGTTTAGATGCATTTAAGTGTTTAAAAGCAAAATTAATTTCTGCTCCTATTATTTTTACGCCCAATTGGGAACTACCTTTTGAACTCATGTGTGATGCAAGTGACTACGCTTTAGGGGTTGTTTTAGGACAACGAAAAGGTAAGGTTTTGCATATGATTTATTATGCCAGCAAGACTTTAACAGGACCATAGTTAAATTATGCTACTACTACAAAAGAATTTTTAGCAATAGTGTTCTCTATTGATAAATTTCGTTCTTATTTGCTAGGTACCAAGGTTATTGTGTATATTGACCATGCTGCATTGAACTACCTCCTAGAAAAACGGGATTCCAAGCCAAGATTATTGCGATAGGTATTGCTGTTACAGGAATTTGACTTCGAGATTAAGGACAAGAAAGGAACAGAAAATCAAGTGGCTGACCATTTATCTTGATTAAAGTCCAATGAAGAAGTTCGAGAGGAAGAAAAGCCAATCAACAAATACTTCCCGAATGAGCAATTGTTTGCCATTCAAGAACGGTCATGGTTTGCAGATATTGCTAACTATTTGGCACAAAAAGTATTGCCTCCTAGAATGAACTCCCAAAGATGAAAGAAATTTTTTGTAGATTTAAAGTACTACTTTTGGGAGGATCAATTTTTGTACAAGCATTACACCAATCAAATGATAAGAAGATGTGTGCCAGAAGAAGAGATGACGAATATTCTTCATCATTGTCATTCAATGGAAGTTGGTGGTCATTTTGGTTCGACAAAGACCGCCGCTAAAGTTCTTCAATTAGGACTTTTTTGGCTAACTCTTTTTAAAGATGCTTTTCATTTTGTTATGAGTTGTGATGAGTGTCAACAGGTTGGGAACATATCTAGGAGAAATGCCATGCCTTTAAATAATATCCTAGAAGTAGAATTGTTTGATGTGTGGGGAATAGATTTTATGGGACCTTTTCCTTTCTCGTTTTCTAACCATTTTATTATGGTTGCTGTAGATTATGTTTCAAAGTGGGTGGAAGCTGCTGCGTTGCCAACAAACAATGCTCGTGTAGTTATCAAGTTTGTGAAGAAGAATATCTTTTCAAGGTTTGGCACGCCAAGGGCCATTATCAGTGATGGTGGTTCTCACTTTTGCAATCGCCAATTCGCAACATTGTTAAGCAAGTATGGGGTTACACATCGAGTTGCTACTCTATATCACCCTCAAACCAGTGGCCAAGTAGAAGTATCCAATAAGGAGCTGAAACGAATCTTGGAAAAGACAATAAGCATCTCTCAAAAGGATTGGGCAACCAAGCTTGATGAGGCATTATGGGCATATAGGACAGCATTCAAAACACCAATATAAATGTTGCCCTATAGGATGGTTTATGGGAAAGCTTGTCACTTGCCGGTAGAGTTAGAATACAGGTCATATTGGGCAGTGAAGTTTCTGAACTTTGATATACAAGCTGCAAGAGTAAAACGATTACTGCAACTCAATGAAATTGAAGAGTTTTGCAGTAATGCATATGAGAATGCCCGAATCTACAAAGAAAAGACTAAGCAGTGACACAACAAACATATATGAACAAGGAATTCAAGGAGGGCGACAAAGTGCTGTTGTTAACTCAAGACTACGACTTTTCTCGGGAAAATTACGCTCAAGATGGTCTGGCCCGTTTATAATTCATCGCGTGTTTCCACATAGGGTGATAGAGCTTTACCACCCGACGAAGGGAACATTCAAAGTCAACGGCCAAAGATTGAAACCTTATACTGAGAATGGGAATGAAGACAAGAGGGTTTCAATTTTTCTTCAAAATCATAATTGACGACAGAAAGGAGTTGAGCTTAAGACTTTAAACAAGTGCTTTTTGGGAGGCAACCTAAGATTTTGATTTCATTTGGTTTTTATTTATTTATTTCTCTTTGTAATTTTTTTTTTCTGTTTAGTATTTTTTGTGTGTTATGTTTTTGCATTATTTTTAGTTCATTAATTTAGATGTTCTGATTTTCTTTGTCAGGTTATTGGCAAAACACACTTAGGGAACAATCAGTTATGGCACCATCACGCTCGCCCCGACAGTACAAACCATTATTGTAGCGAGCGTGAGTTTTGCGCACGAACAGAAGATAAGTGGTGTTTAATCATGCTCGCCACGACAACTAATGCGTTGTTACTATAACATGCAATGATAGCAAATGCACTAGTCGCACAAAGTAGTAAAGTGATGAGTGAGTATCTTTCCCACGAGGATTGGTTGTTAAGCACTAAATTTCCTAACTGTTTTTCAAGTTGGAGAAACTGAATTATTTGGATTAATGAGAGAGATTAAAACTAAAACTAAAACAAAACTTACTAAGTATTAAAAACTAATTAATGAGAGCAAGAATTTAAAACAAGAGTAATATCAATTTAACAAAAGGTTAGGGTTTTGACTTCATTCGGACTCTATGGATGAATTTTACGGATTATACTATTTTCACACTCACATACACGGATTGTAAATCGAATTCTCTAAGTTGTTAAACATACCTTCTCAGGCTATGAATTCCTACTCTTCCCTATTAAACTTCCGTACCCAACATTTTGAAGAATAATAGATCCAAGTTCATTAAGCTAATGGAATCCCTTATTGATTTCATTGATTCTCAAATCTATCTCTAGCATTCAATACTACAATGATGATTACCCAAGAAGCTCAACATGATTCATTTCTCAATCTTATCATATTCATAAAATAAAATCAATAAAAACAGGATAACCACACAATCTTTGCAGTAGAATATGAAAATAACAATAATCAATTGATTAACCCATAGAAATCCGAGTTACGTCAAAACCCTAACCGAAAATGGGTTAGTTCATAACTAAATCAACACAAACAGCAAGAAAAATATTAAACATAGCAGTCAACATATTGAAATAAGAGAAAAGAAAAGATATCTCCCCTAGTTGAAGAATCCACAAGGTTGAATCTCAAATCTTCTCACTTTCTCCACAAAAATGTCAAATCTATTCAAAACTCAATAAAAACTAGACGAACCTAGACGATCCCCTCTCAAAATGGTAAGGTTTTCCTTAAATAGCTCCCCTAAAGACCTAAAACTTTCCTAAAATAAAATTGTGCGCTTTGGAGAAAACTAAAATTCACAGACTTCGTCGTGGCGACGAGGTAAAATGGACTCTCGTGCTTAACTTCTTTCACCGCGGCGAAGAATATACTTCGCCACAGCGAACCTTCATGAAGAATTCTGAAATTACAGAATTGCCCTCCGCTTGCTTCTTCGCTTGAATCTTCGATCTTTGATGCTCTCCCATGGGAACAAGCTTCACAGTGCTTCACTCTGCTTCAGAACTCTCCTAAATTCTGAGATCCACTTACTTCTGGGTTCAGAAACTCCAATTCGCTCATTATTTGCTCAAAATGTCCATTTTGGCCTAAAACACAAAATGTATAAAATTAAGTAGCAATTCAGGCATAAATGAACTAAGAAGTATCTAAATTGGCCAAAAAGCCTAATTAAAACAGTATAATTCTCGGATTATCAAATACCCCCAAACTAAAGACATGCTCGTCCCCGAGCATCAAGTACAAAACACAAAGTTTGAAAAACAACAAACAACCAAAAACACAAATCAACAAAACTAAAATGAACAAACAAAAATTAGACTCAAACTCAACATAAGAATTGCCTAGAATTTACACAAGTCTCAAAAGGTTGTTGGAAAATTATTACTATTAAAATGTTCAACACTCCAAGAAGTTATAAGTTGCATTGACTATCTTTCTCTATTGGTTCCCCGAGTAGGTGATCCCCTCTTCAATCCACATTCCAACTTCCCGGATTATTTTATGCAAAAATGCAAAATTTATCAAATGGCGGTAGACTCCATAAGCCTAAGTATCGAACTACTCTCCAGTAATGAGGATTAGACATCACTAAAGATCAAAAGGTCTTTACGGGCTTGTAACGTTAAGCTCGGTTAGTGGGCTTCAAAGGAAAGGAAAGGATAAATGAATAAGAGAACTTGGTTTCCTTAAAGCAAACACTAAGACTTAATCAACTTTCACTTTTTTTCTCAACCATCACTCAAGATGTCATCCATGTTACAACCCTCAACCATGCACAATTCTTATTTTTGCTACTACAATGTAGTTCTCGAAATGGAACTTTCCTTTTTCTTTTTTTTCTTTTTTTTTTTTTTGAAAATAACAATAATCATTAATTTGAGGTTGATTACCCCTCTTATTCTTCTTGCCCTTCTCACAACCCCCAAACTATTCTTTTAGTTCATTCACATAACTCTTCAAGCTCTTTGTGTTTGCATTAGGCTCATAATTGTCCTAAAATAAAGTGTTTAGGGTAAAGGGATTAGACAATTTTTTTGTTTGCAAGGAAAATAAAGCAATGATAATCTCATAAGGCTTAACTAGGTGACAAGGGAAAGATTCATTCATGGGTCGACTGGAAAGGCTCAAACGTCTCGAAAACTGCCTAAATCACTTTCTCAATAATGTCTATTCCTAGAATTTCGCCTCAAGCACTTCTCAACTAGGTTCTAGAGTGCACCAACATTATCAAGACTTTACCTAACCACATAAAATGAGTCTAAGCATGCCGAAATAACGAAAATGGTGGTTGAACCACTCAACAAACCTCAAGCAAAATTCAGTCAATCAACATAAACTTGAATAAATGCTTAACATTTTTCAACAATAAAATCCCAATAATCCTATTCACATCATAGACTTATGTAATTCATCATTGGCAACACAACAAAACACGAAATTAACTACACAAAAATAAAAAATTTCTCAAATTTCTCCTACCCCCAAACTAAAGATGACATTGCCCCCAATGTCACATTATGCACGAATTAGGAATAGAAAAACAAAATCTACAAAGGTATGAGATAGTTCCCTAATTAATCCGTGAAGTTGAAGCTGTTAGTAAACGACCCAGTTACGCAGCGGAAAACAAAAACATAAACTCTATGGATCATTCCTTAGAACCAAGATCCGGGTACAAAAATCACAATTTTTATAAAATAATCAAATCTGCAGAAAAATTAGTTCAAGGTTTAAGAAACCATACCCAAGTTTGGAGGCTCCACCAATATTGTCTCTAAACGTGTTTGCTATCGATCCAAGTGTAGGATCGAACCGTAGAGGTCCACACGAAGACAATCAACAAGAACCAAGGAGGGATTTACTAGACCCTCCTTGGCCTTAAGAAATCAAGAAGAAAACAAAAGGTATTTGATTTTGGCAAAAACCAAAAACTGGCGTGGGAGAGTATTTTGGGGCTGGAGGTTTCTCTCTTTTTCAATGAAGAATGAAATAATAAAATAACACCTCATTTTCAACTAAAACCTTTTCTTTTATAGTGTTATTTTAGTTGCCCTATTCCCATATGGAATGGGCTTGGGCTCCAACCCAAACACCCCCAAATTTGCCAAACACTCCCAATTAGATATTTTAATTTAATTCATCATTATCTCAATTAAAATCAATTAATATATATTTAATATATATATTAACATTTAACAATAATGATAATATATTTAAATATGTGCGAACACATATTTAAACGGAATTTCACTTATTTAATTTTTCTAACAAATTAAATAAAGGCTACGACCTCAGCAAATTTAATTGCACTGTGAAATTACCAAAATACCCTTTCGCCCAAAAAGACGAAAACGCCCTTCTTTCTTCCTGGCTCTTAAATTATCTTCTATGTGTGTGACCCATAGGCTCCTCATCATACCGGCAGTGTATAGTATCGCGATTAACACCAATTAATCGTCTCACTAATACACAGACCAAGATTGGCCCCTAGCAAGGCATCATGGCCACCCGATAGATTCGGATTCAGCAAAGTAGCTACCTGTCAACGATATGGTTACCGTACAATTCGATCCTTTCATCATACGTTATCTCGACGAGACGAAGGCATAGAAATAGTGTCAACCTTCGGTTACTCTCGATATTATGTATTCAGTTTCTGGACCAATGACCCGTATTATAATCTGGATAGAGCAACAACTCAATCCCACTGTGGCCACAGTTTTAGTGTCATTGCCATATACTGAATTGCGCCGTGAGATAACTTCTCCCGTACCCGGGAGTGATGAATCCTTTGTCAATCCACCATAGTCTTGATACACTTCTTGATATAGCCAATCACCACCGTACTGACAGCTCTGAATAGAACTGCGTTAGGCTAGTGTCAAACTGTACCAGTCGGTGCACAAGGCACTCCGGTGACCTCAAGTCTAAGGATCACATGCACCACCATTCGTTAGAGGATTTGTTCCATAGACACTGGGGTTACCATCCATATGGAATCCTCTGGTGGGTCAGTCCAGTGAACTTGCTGCGGTATATCCGCCTACAACAAGCACCCATGTGTTGCACCAGGTTGTCACCAAACAACCTTGACAAGTGAGATCAGTCACTGCCTTTCGACAGGGTCGTTCAACACTATGATAGCCTTACCGTATTATCTGTGCCCTTACTTCAGAATAATACTGGGGCTACGGACGTTTCTAGAATGGCCACCATATGTGCTCATAGGGTTCTCACTATCAAGATCTGAAATACTTGATACCCTTGTCACGGTTCTACCATTCTAAGGACATATATCAATACATATTGCAATAATAATGATTTACGCGATATAGAATAAAATGCCTTTTATTATTGATTAATGAACATTATTACAAAGAGTCAATTCTACAATAATTGATTGGCTCTAGGGCATCTACTCTAACAGAAGTTTCGCTCAACAGCATGCACACCCGGTCCTTGGCTTCCTCATCACCATAATCTGTAAAACAATTGAAATACTGTGGTGTCCACTGTGTTAGAAAAGTTCACTGACTAAAATGAAAATATTACAATCATAATCTCGCCTTTACAACTACTAGGAAATTAAAACCTAATTTAAACCATCCAAAATGAAAAGCAATTTAGTTCAATGTTCGAAATGAAATACAAAAACAACTAAAACAAAGAAAATAAAATACAAAAATAGGTGTTCAGGTTTTTTCTTCGGCCTCCTCCTTTCCCTTAGTATCGTCCTCTTCTGACTCGGAGCCCATCCATTCATCTGAATCCTAGTTTTCCCATTGGAATTCCAAAGTATCAATGTCGAGCTTGTTGTAGCAGCTCTGTTGCAGATTATAAATCATCTGGGTCTGCTCTGCCAACCAATCCTAACGTCGCTCCATCCGCTTCATCTTACCCATCATCTTCTGCAGCAACTTTTTCATTATGGCTGTTGAACTGGATGAGGTTGTAGCTGTTGTGGTTCTTCTTCTTTTGGTTCCAAAGCTAGGTGCTTCACTCGGAGTATGCCTAAGTAGCTTCCGATAATAGGCTGTGTCGAGAACTGGGGCAGCATGGATAAGTGGTTCATCACCCTCATTTTGTACTCCTGCTTTAATGCACAACTCGATGATGAGATGTGGGAAGGGGAAACTCCCTCGGTCTGGTTGGGCTGCATTCTGTATACTATTCAAGATGATCTTCCCCACATCTATCTTCTTTCCAGTGGCAATGGAGTAAATCAGCAATGCCTTGTCAAAAGTTACTGAACTATAATGTGTTTCCAGCATCATCTGCGCACACACAAAATACTGCCACAACCTAGCTATTGGGGTCAGATTAGTTCCCTTGATACTCTTTTTTCCCTTTTTTGAAACCTCCCAAAGGGTATCCGGTTTTGCTATAACCTTAAGGATCTCATCCTCCTGAAATTGTCTCTTCTTAAACTCCAGATACTCATCAGGGTCAATCAAAGGCAAGTGAAAAAAATCCTTGATGACCTTCGCATCAAATGGCACATTAGTACCCTCACAAACACATGACCAGGATCACACTCAGGGCGGTTTGCATAAAACTCTCTTACTATCAGCTCTAAAGCCGCATGTCCGGGTTCATCCATAAATGCATTCCACTTTTGCCCTTCACTCCACTTTTCAGCATAAATAGTGGTCAACCCCTGCTCGACAATAAATCCCTTATCTTTCCTTTGGATTGCCCCTTCATATCGTTTCCAAGCCTTGTCATTCAAAAATCGGTTGTCCACTTTTTTCCCTTTTCCTCCACCCTTTGATTGTGTTTTGAGCGGCATTTTCCCCAAACTATAATTCTAACTCAACAATTCAACTCTAAGCACCCTACTATCAACCAAAATCAATCTTGCAAAAATATCACACTTCCAAAAATTGCACCTAGGACCCCAAACTTTGATTCTTCCAAACTTGTCAAAATCTCAGATTCAACTCTAAAAATCGAAATTGATCAATAAAAAGTTTGAAGAACTCGAAATCTTACCAATCCCAAGAACTATTCACCACCAATTTCATCGATTGCAGCTCAGATGGCAAGATCCCCAAATTTTGGAAACCAAGGGTTTCCAAAAATTTCTTCAATTTTTTGCAAAAATCTTTTCTAAAATGAGTTGTTTTGGTGCTTGGGAGGGTTATGAAATGAGGAAAAGTGATGGGAATTTGTTGGAAAAGCTCTGGATTAAAAAAATCTTTTCTAAAATGAGTTGTTTTGGTGTTTGGGAGGGTTACGAAATGAGGAAAAGTGATGGGAATTTGTTGGAAAAGCTCTGGATTGAAATAGGGGAATTTTTTCTCTCGGATGTGTTTTGGAATTCTTTTGCGAAACGAAGAGTCACAAGTGAGTATTTATAAAAGAAGGTTTCACCGCGGTGAAGTTCTTCATTTCTCTAAAATTTCACCCAGGTCGATGTCGCGGCGAAGAAACATCCTTCGCCGTGGCGAACTTCCCCTATTCAATTTTGCCCAACTTTCTTTGGCGCGGCGAAAATTTCCAAAGCTTATATCGCCTCGGTGAAGAAAATACTTCACCACGGTGAAGTCTAAGACTTTTCGAATTCCAATTCTTGCATAACGCTGTTCGTTGCGGCAAAAACTGGAAAATTTTCATTTTTCGCCTTGATTCGATAATTCACCTGAAATACCCAAAAACACACAAATTAAACTTCATCTAAAAATCATAAGAAAACTAAACAACTTAAAAACAATAAATAAACAACAACAAATGAAAACACTTGGGTTGCCTCCCAAGGAGCGCTTGTTTATAATTGAAAGCTTGACTTTCTTAAGTCTTCATGTCAGAATGTCAAGCCGAAAGGGGATTGACTTGCAACTCATCACCCCATCGATTTATGGCTTCAACCTCTGTCCATTGACCTTAAATGTGCCCTTTTCTTCATGTGACACCTCCACCGCTCCGAACTAGTAAACTCTTGCAACTATGAAGGGTCCGGACCATCTAGACTTATGTTTTCCAGGAAATAGCCTAAGGCTAGAATTATACAACAACACTTTCTGACCCACTTCAAAGTTCTTCTTCCGGATATGTTTGTCATGCCACCTTTTTGTCTTTTCTTTGTAAATCCGAGCATTCTCATATGCTTTATGATGAAACTCATCGAGTTCATTCAATGTCAACATCCTTTCCTCCCCAGCAGCTCGTAAATCCATGTTGAGCTGCTTGACTACCCAATATGCCTTATGCTCGAGTTCTACCGGCAAGTGACATGCCTTCCCATAGACCATCCTAAATGGAGACATACCAATCGGAGTCTTAAATGTAGTGCAGTAGGCCCATAATGCATCATCCAACTTCCGTGACCAATCCTTCCTTGATGCATTGATTGTCTTTTCTAAAATTCCCTTTAGTTCTCTATTTGACAGTTCCACTTACCAGCTAGTCTGTGGATGGTATGGTGTCGCAACTCTATGTTTCACTCCATACTTTCCTAAAAGCGCATCCAATTGCCTATTGCAAAAATATGATCCTCCATCACTGATGATTGCATGTGGTACTCCGAATCTTGAGAAAATATTCTTTCTCACAAAATTTACCACCACCCTGGCATCATTGGACGGCAATGCGGCTACTTCCACCCATTTCGATATATAATCCACCGCTACTAAAATGTATGTGTTCCCAAAAGAATTTGGGAAAGGACTCATGAAGTCAATTCCCTACACATCGAACATCTCAACAACTAGGATATTGTTCAGCGACATCTCATCTTTCTTCGAAATATTTCCACTCCGTTGGCATTGGTCACATTCCTGAACCATCCTAAAGGAATCCTTGAAGAAGGTTGGCCAATAAAATCCAGACTGGAGGACCTTGGCCGCTGTCCTAGTTCCTCTAAAATGACCACCCACTTCTCTCTCATGCCAATGCCGTAAAATAATTTCCATCTCTTCTTCCGGGACACACTTACGTATCATCTAATCTGCACAGTGTCTATACAGAAATGGCTCTTCCCAGAAGTAATATTTCAAGTCTGAGAAAAACTTCCTCTTTTGTTGAAAGGTCATGCCAATTGGGAGCACTCCCGATGACAAGTAGTTTGCAAAATTTGCATACCACGGTGCTTCCTCCACTCTCATCAATTTCTCATCTACGAAAGTTTCTCTGATTTGGGTTTCTTCTTCATTTCCCTGAATTGGTCGTTTAATCCTTGACAAATGGTCCGCCATCACATTTTCCAACCCCTTCTTTTCTCGTATCTCTAACTCAAACTCTTGTAGCAATAGGATCCATCTTATCAGCTGAGGTTTCACTTCTTGCTTTGCCAATAGGTGTTTGAGTGCTGAATGGTCCGTGTAGACTATCACCTTGGCATCTAGCAAATATGAATGAAATTTGTCAAAAGCAAAAACCACAGCCAACAATTCTTTTTCAGTGGTGGTGTAATTCAATTGTGCATCAGTGAGTGTTTTGCTAGCATACTAAATTACATGCAACACTTTGTTTTTCCTCTGTCCTAACACTACTCCTAGTGCAAAATCACTAGCATCACACATCAATTCAAATGGCAGTCCCTAATTGAGAACTAGAATAATAGGTGCAGATACTAATAATTTTTTTTTTTTGAGTTTGAAAGGCATGCATGCATTCATCAGTAAAATCAAAAGCAACATCTTTAATCAATAAATTGCAAAGGGGTTTAGAGATCTTAGAAAAATCCTTGATAAACCGTCTATAAAACCCCACATGCCTACTCTGAACTGCTTTAACATTTGAAGGTGGTGGTAGAGTCTCAATCACGTCTATTTTTGCTCGATCCACTTCTATGCCATCCCTTGAAATTCTATGACCAAGCACTATTCCTTCCTAGACCATGAAGTGGCACTTCTCCCAGTTGAGCACCAAGTTCTTCTCCTTACATTGCTACAAAACAAGTGAAAGATTATATAAGCAATTGTCAAAAGATGAACCAAAAATAGAGAAGTCATCCATGAAGACTTCTATAAACCGCTCCACCATATCACCAAAGATAGACATCATGCATCTCTGAAATGTGACTGGTGCATTGCATAACCCAAAGGGCATCCTTCGGTAAGCAAAGGTTCCATAGGGACAAGTGAAGGTCGTCTTCTCTTGATCCTCAAGAGCAATGGCAATCTGATTATATCCTAAATAACCATCCAGGAAACAGTAGTAAGCATGCCCTGCCAATCTCTCCAACATTTGATCAATGAAAGGAAGTGGGAAATGATCCTTCCTTGTTGCTTCATTTAATTTTCGATAGTCAATGCATACTCTCCAACCCGTGACCGTCCTAGTTGGTATCAATTCATTGCTTTCATTCTTTATCACCGTGATACCTCCTTTCTTCGAAACTACTTGCACCAGGCTCACCCATGGACTATCAGAAATAGGATAAATTATGCCCGCATCTAGAAGTTTCACCATCTCCTTTCTCACCACTTCCTTCATCGAAGGATTTAGTCTCCGTTATGGTTGTACCCTAGGCTTGACATCATCTTCCATAAGTATCTTATGCGTACAAAACGATGGAGAGATGCCTCTAATATTCGAAATAGTCCATCCAATTGCTGATATATGTTCTCTTAATACCTAAATCTACCGTTCTTCTTCTAATTTGCTCAACCTTGAACTGATGATTACTGGGAAGGTTTCTGCTTCACCAAGATACACATATTTGAGGTGGGAATGTAAAGGCTTCAGTTCAAGCTTCGGAGGTTCTTCCTTTCTTTCTTTTTCCTTCTCCTTCTCAAAATCAAATTCCTCAAATTCTAGATCTTAGTTCTCATCAATAGGCTAAAGTGCTTCCAACAATCTAGCACATTCATTCGTCGCCGACTCATTTACTCTACTATTTTTTATTGGGCAATACAAGCTTCTAGAGGCAATTGTGGAGTGTTCTCTTCAATAGCCTCTACTACTAGTTTATCCACCACATCAACACTAAAGCACAAATCTGACTCGGATGGAAACTTCATAGAGCAAGTACTAACTTTTCCAATTGGCTATATCGAGTCTCAACGTCAAGTAGTGACTTGCTCAAGTAGTAGACTGGTAGTTGTTTCCCACTATTTTCCCAAACTAGGATGGCTGAGATGGTTGTTTCTGAGACAGCTAAGTAGGTGTACAACTTCTCCCCTGTAGAAGGCTTGGAGAGGAGTGGAGGTGATGTCAAGTACCTTTTCAATTATTGTAGGGCTTCTTTGCAGTCTAGGGCCCATTTGAACTGCTTAGACTTTCGTAAGGCTTTGAACCTGCTGATAGTGAGATGAATCGGCTTAAGGCAGCCACTCTTCCAAAAAGGTGCTAGATATCTTTGATGCATGAAGGTGAAAGGATGCTTAGGACAGCTTGGATCTGATCAGGGCTGGCTCCTATCCTATGCTAAGTCACGATGTACCCAAGGAACTTTCTAGAAGAGACACCGAATGAAAATTTGGCCCGATTGAGCTTCATGTTATACTTTCTAAAGATGGTGAAGGCTTGACTGAGGTGATTAAGGTGTTGTTTAGCTATGAGGGACTTGACGAGCATGTCATCGATGTACACTTCCATTGTGTTCCCCAAGTGTTCTCCTAGCATTTTGTTGATGAGTCGCTAATAAGTGGCCCCAACATTCTTAAGGCCGAATGGCATCACCTTGTAGTAGTAGATGCCTTTCTTTATGATAAAAAAAATCTTCTCTTGGTCATCCGGAAGCATGAGAATCTAATTATAGGTTGAGAAGGTATCCAAGAAGCTGAGCAACTCATGACTGGTTGTGGCGTCGACTACCATGTCGATGTGAGGGAGTGGGAAAGAGTCCTTAGGGCATGCTTTGTTTAGATTCATGAAGTCTATGCAAACTCACCACTTCCATTCTTCTTCCAAACCACAACCATATTAGCCAACCAGTTAAGGCAGTGCACTCCTCACACCAACCCATTGCTTAACAGCTTGTCAACCTCCTAATTGATGACTCGGCTGCATTTTGAGGCAAACTTCCTTCTCTTTTGCTTGACTAGGAGGTGGTCAGGGTCTACTTAGAGGTGATGGACGATGGCATTAGGGCTGATCCCTATCATGTTCGAGTAGGACCATGCAAAACAGTCATGGTTCTACTTAAGGAACTCGACGAGCCGCTCTCTTATCTTAGGCCTTAGTAGAGAGCCAACTTGGGTCTTCCTGTCAGGATGATTCAGTATATTTGGATCTCATCCAACGTTTCCATGGATGGCTGGTCCGGCTCGATTGGAAGAGTTGAGTGAGACTATAGTTGCTATGAGGCATGGGACTTATCCTTGAAGGCATTTTTGTAGCAGTCCCCCCAAAGCTTTTGGATCCCCTGTGATCTCTCTCACACCCCATTTAGTAGGAAATCTGATGGTTTAGTGGAAGGTGGATAGGACAGCTCTCATATCATGGATCCAAGGGCGGCCTAGGGTGACATTGTAGGGTGAGGGGCAATCTAGGACTAGGAAGATGGTCTGGTAGTTTATTCTGTTGGTGTAGATAGGAAGGGCAATCTCTCCAATGGTGTATTTCTGTTGAAAGTTGTAACTGACTAAGATGTTTGGGCGCTTGTTGATGTTTGATTCATCCAACCTCATGGTTTTCATGGCTTCTAAAGCTCTCCATCAAGGAATAGCCTTTTCCTGAAAGTGTCCACTGTTATTTCATGATTGCAAGATGGGATGAAGATCTTTTCTTTGTTGAATCGACTAACATACTCTCGGAGTGGCTCTTCTCAATTTTGGTAGACCTTGTATAGGTTAGCCAACAGCTTTTGGCAAACTATTCGATGAAGGTCTCAATAAATTGGGCGAAAGAGATCATGGTGTTCTAGGGAAGGTTGGTGTACCATTGGAGAGCCAATCCTGAGAGATTGGAATCAAAGCTCTTACACATACAGGCTTCTCTTAGGTGTTGGGGTATGGAGGCGACAAACATCTGTTGTTCGTAAGAGGCAATGTGATCATCCGAGACTCCGAGTCAGTTGTACCATCATAAGGCTTAATGTTTAGGAAGGTGAACTTGTGTGGCATTTCAGCTAAGGCTATGCTGTCCACAAAGGGTGAGTCGGCATAGCTATTGGGTAGGCTTTTCTTTGCTAGGGTTGGTACTCCAGGTATGCACCTTAGCATGGCTTCCATGTCAGCCAGCTTCTTAGCCAATACTTGCTCAAGAGGCGATGCAGTTGATAGCATGTCCACATCGATAGTGTGGTGGTGAAGTTGTTGACGACTTAGCATGTTAGGATAAGCCAAGTCAAGAGGTAAGGTATAGAGGTTATGGCCAGTATGGAGAGTTACTTGGGAGTTGGGGTCTCCACTCATCCCTTCAAAAAGAATGGAACTGTGTGTGACTGTTCATACGCTTCGACCAGCATGGATGGTAGGGAGTAGTTTGGGGGCCAATCGACCCATGAGGATGATTGGAGCCAAGTGGTACTTTTTGGGTGTAAAGGTGTCCACTCAACCCATGAGCATGAGTCGAGCTGAGTGGAGCTAGGTGGTAGGGCATGGCACTCACATTCACGCGGATTGAGTCTAATGGTGGCGGATGTTTATAGCTACTGGTTGGGGATAATTTAAGTGATTGGATCAAGGGTGAGTGATGGGCCAGCCGAGAGAGGTCGTGTTTGCATGGACGGGTCAGATGTGTTTATTGTGGTTAGAGCTGAGCCATCCGTTAAGGATGACTGGAGCTTGGAAGACTAAGGGTCTAAAGTCGAGGGTTTGGGGCTTGGGGTCATTAGAGGTTGCATAGAGTTCACTGGGACGCAAAAGCGGTTCTCGGGTGCCTGGTTGAATGGTAAATCGAGAGAGTAAAACTAAGTCACCTTTTCTCGTATCTCATCCTAGATGTTGGCATTCTTGGCTTCCAACACCATGACTAGACCTGGCAAAACGGGTATGGATCTCATGGGTACAAGCCCAAAGTGGGTCGATCTAATTGGGCCTAAAATATTGGACCCGTACCCTACCCTATGCAGATATGAGTAGACCTGTGAGTACCTATACTATTCATTCTAGTTTCTAAATCTTACAATTACACCCCCACAATTTCTACAGTTTTAATATTTTATAGTTACATCCCCACAATCAACCCTTCCAAATTCAATTAAATTCACTCATTTTTGTTGTTAGAATCTTAGTTGAAAACGAAAAGTTTCTCCCTCTTTCACTTTTCATCTTCCAAGTATTAATAAAGTAAATCCAAACTCAGTAAAAGTAAATTTCTCACATCTAAATGAATTCAAATCAAAATGATTAAAGCAGCCAAGAACACCGATCCATCACTATAAAAAAAACTTGAAATCAATACAAGCAATTCTTTGACAAAAAACAATACAAAGTAAACAACCCATTTTCAAATAAAGCAACACAAATTAATCCTACCAAAAACCCATTTTTCAGACCAAATCAATAGATCTATCTGTCAAATCATCCTTAGAGCCCAGCAACTAAGTAATCAAAAGGAGAAGAAAAAGATCCTTAGACTATAGCAAAAACAAACAACACAGAAACCCTATAAATGGCTAGCATAAACCAACAGATGCACAACTAGACAGCTCTATTGCCCACAAAAATGTACTCAACAAAAATTTGCACTACCCAACAAGGACACAAAGAGGCAATTTCTTCTGCTATCCTTCTAAAGAACCATAAAGAGGTGGCAGAAAAATTGATGGCAAACATGTAAACAAGAAATGCATGCAGAGTTGTAGATCAAAGGATTCAAAACACCGCAAATAAAGTATAAATAAACATTATACCTTCTCCTAAAGCTTAGGTTTGATGAAGCCAAGATTCTAAAGTATGAATCCTCCACACTTTAACACCAACTTGAGAGAAAGAGGAAGAGGTTGAACCTAAGAGAGAGAGCCTGAGATTTTTCTTTGAGTGAAATATGAACTTCTTAACCTAAAAGGCAACTTTTGCATTTATATATACATGGGTCAATATTCATTACCTCTTTTCACTTGCATGCCCTAATAAAATCTTATTTTAAAAAGAGCCCAAGAATTTAGTAATTTGGCCTTTGAATAATCAATATTATTCAAGGGCCCATGTAAACTACACTAGTTTACATTAACCCATAAGTGTACCTTTTAACCCTTTAACTCTTAAAAGGTTATTTTTAGTCCATATCTTTTATCTTAACACTTTAAGATATCTTAATTAAATCTAGTTAATTATTGCTTGACCATTTTAACCTTTAAAATGTCATGAATAATTTTCTATGTAACAATTACCATAGAAATTTTGTCATTACCCTCGGAAGGTGCTAGCCCTCTTCAAATAATCATTTATCTCTCTTATACTTCTCCAACTTCACAAGGTTATTGGTGTGACCATGTAGGTCCACCGCAGATTAGCCGTGAGCTGATTCTGGATGAATCTGAAAACCTGTCTGGAGGCCCAACGACTATGGTAAACATCTAGCAATGTGCCATAGTACCTAAACGACGATGAAGAAATACTTCATCAAACCTTTTTTCAGATCATATTTACCATGCAGGTAAAGTCCCTCCATTGATATATCTTGATTGAGTACAGATTCATGGAATGTAAAAATCCTAAACTCAATCTTCTACCGAATTGCCGATCAATATGTCTGGAACTTGTCATCACGAACTTACTTTCATGTGACTAATGATATGCTCTGGCCAAAGGTTTTTGTTTTCAACATTTATCGATGTTCGTCTAAGAACCCGGATCCAGATGGAGTCAGCGATACTCCTAATCTTATATTTTCGAGTCAATGGATCATGTCTTGACCATCGTTCGTTTTTGCATATGAACAACGCATGACCAAATAGGCTTTATCATATAAAACATGATTACTCTCGTACTTATACACCATATGAATCATATACATCTGTATCAGATCCAACCTTAATGTCTCAGGTCAAAGGACTACATCATGCATGGATATAACCAAATGATAAATCATTGACTACATGCTTTTCTAAGTGATTTGTCGTTATTCAGTCATGTTCAAAAAATAGTTCACCAACCGCTAATCCATACTAATGCCGTAGTGACATGACTATCATTGTCATCCATACTTATATCAACTCATGATATCTTTCGGAAGCATCTAGCATGCCTACTATGCAATATAGTTGACCAAATAATATTGCTTCCATAGGGAACTTTTTGATAAATCCATTTACTGATTAAATGAATTATCTAGACAATTCCTATGCATACTTTATTTTAAAAGCATGACATAATAAAGGAAACAATTTATATATATGAATTGAAGAACTCTTTCTTCTATTATTTATAATATATTGATACAAGATAAAATGCTCTGAAACAAACAACATGAATGGTTTCTAGGGCATACACTAACATCCTTTTTATCTAGCACAATAAAAACCTGCAAACCCCAACCAGAGCAAGAAAGGCAACTGCCTGCTATAGGAAATTGCACCCTACTCTAGCAAGCAAACTTGATGGAAAATTACATCTGCATAAACAACACACCTGCCACAATTTACCTTCCTCGCATTCCCTCCCCCACCCCCCCCCCCCCCCCCCCCCCCCCCCCCCCAAAAAAAAAGGTTTTAAAAAAATATTAATAATAATGAAAATAAGAACAAGAATCAAGAGAAACTTAAACCTTAAAATGCAAATCTACTACACATTAAATTTCTTCTTCATAATTAAGCCCCCTCACCTCTGATCCTCTTGGCGAGTTGAATATCTATAGGCATAATAGTGACTCTCTTCCTTTGAATTGCATAAAGATTTGTGTCCTCAAAGAGTTTGACGAGATAAGCCTCAGTTGTTTCTTGAAGAGCCTCAACAGCGTTGCTTTGGAACCTCAAAGCTTTCGAATCAAAAGCTCCACGCTCTTCTAGTACTTTCTGATCTCTCTCAAGGCCATAGTTCTCTGCCTGAAACGGTGTAGCTTCTTCACTCCCGCCACCAAAGCTAACTTCCGAGCGACCTTCGTAGCTAGCTGCTTACGTGGTGCCTTGCCTCCGATGAACTTCCTTGCGGTTTGTTTCGTGTAAGCCATTTGAAAGGTTGATGATTGAAAGAGTGGTTTTCTGTTTGGATTAAGACTAGAAGAAGTGTTGAAGCGATGATAGTGGAGACGTGGAGAAAATGGAGTTGCGTTTGTAAGGTGGAGACTGGAGAAGGTGAAAATGTAATGCAATTATGTGAGGACTTAGGGATTTGGAATTTTTTTTTTTTTTTTTTTTTTAATTTCAAACGGGTGCCCATGAGTGTACGTAGACTACCTGTTTACAAAACGGGTTAGGCTGGGTATGGGTCCAATCTTAAGGACCGTTACCCTATATTATTTGCTCGGGTATAGGTCGACCCATGAGTACGAACCTATTTTGCCAAGTCTAGTCATGACCTTGTCTCTGTGTTGCTACATTAATGCAGTGAGAGCCTCGACCTTAGCTGCGAGGTTTGCTAATGCATTATTTGTGGTTTTAGCCATGACATGATTCTTTGAAGAGAAAATTGTCGAAGGAAAGTTGATTGTTAGAGGCCCCATGGTGGGCACCAAACTGTAGATGGTAAAATCTACGGTTACAGAAGAGGATTGATCCTGTGAGGTTGAGGCCACTAATGATCTGTTGAACCTGCAGATAAAGAAAATAAGCGCAAAGCTTACGTTAAAACCAATATGGTGTCTACTGTAGGAACTCCGATGCTCAAGTCAACAAGGCTAAAAGAGGCTATTTAGTGAGGGTTAAAGGAAGAAAGGGTTACCAAAGTTTGATCGGAGACTATAGCTACAACGAATGTGTATAGTTCTTAGGAGCAAGAACTTAGGAGCCAGTAGGTGGTATTGAATATCGGATGCTTTATGAGAGGTAGGACCTCTCTTTATATAGTGATCATGGGATCTTCGAATCCTACAAGGACTCTGAGTCCATAATGGTAGAGATCCAATAAATAGGAAGAGCCTTGACTTTACTTGCCATTATAGGAATAGGAATCCTAATTCATATAAGAATCAGGATCTTGGGGGAATTAGGATAAAGATAGAATAGGAAGTAGATGTATTAGGGCTTAAGTAGGGCTTTGGACCCTTAATAGATATCATGGGCCACTGGGCCTAGGCCTAAATGGACTAATGTTAAAGATAGAATAGGAAGTGTTGAAATTTCAAAATTATCCATATTATTCTATAAATTTTATTTTCTTTTCTTTGATATCAAATAATTATTTCTTAGTAATTTAGTACCAAAAAGTTGTTTTATATTTTTATAACAAAAAAAAAACCAACTAGGGGTGTAATCGAGTCTAGCCAAGCCTAGTATTGAGAAACTCGAGCCAAATCGAGTTCTCACTTTTATACAAAAATTTAATTAATTTCTCTAAATTTTCTTTCACTATAAAAAAACTTCATCACCAACAATCTCAAACATATCTCAATTTCTTTCCAAAACCCAATTTTAAACATGTGATATTGACCCTTAAATTATTGCCACTAAATTCATTTTGCACACAAGTATCTTAAAATTCTATGGATTATTATATGCATACTCCAAACAAAAGGGATTTAGGAAAGTTTCCCTTAGAGATGTTAATAGCAATCTATACTCCTTTGTACTTGCTTCTCTGGCACATCGAATTTCTTTAATTCACATAATTCAAATACTTGAATTTATGATTTCTTTTTTTTTTTTTCATGAATTTTTACAAATTTAATATAATTTTCTTATTTTTGGTCTCTTGAAAATAAATTTTGAAAAATCCAACCTTCTAGGGGAAATTTTGTCATTTATCGGTCAAAAGTTAATTTTAATGACAAAACTAGCAGCAAGGATGGTATTGTGTACTACGTAGACCTGGGCAAGGCCCAGTTGTAACGCCCACATGGAGATACGTACTTTAATTTATGTTCTTATGCCTTTAATTGATTTTTGCTAAGGTTATTTTAAGGAAAATGTGAAGAAAATGCCTTAAACTTGCATTAAGGGTAAAATGGTCTTTTCACTCAAAATTAGTTGAAATTTTGGGGATGGTGCGAAAAAGAGATAGAATTTCATGAAGAAGGAATAAAAATGAGGGCATTATGGTAATTGACTAAGGGACACAGATGGAATTTTAAAGCAAGTGCAAGGGCAAAATGGGAAACTAATATATAATTTTATGTTATATCAATTGAAGGTGAAACCCTAGCCACTCTTACCCATATGCACGCCACTTTCACCTCCATATTCTCTCAAATTCTTCAATTCTTCTTCAAAGGAAATTCAAAGGTTTTGGGTGTTTTTGAGTGGATTTTCAATCTTAAGCTTCGTAGGTAAGATCCTTGCACTAAGAAGTGAATTTTAGTTTTTAAAGTGTTGATTTTGATGGTTATGCTCATAGGATTTAAGAGGAAGAGAGTTTGATCAAAGGAGATTCTTAAAGGGTTGAATTTGCTCATATCAAAAGTAAGTAAATCCTACCCTAAGTGTGATTTAAGTTATGTTGTGTAGAATTTTCTTGTGCATATATATATGTATATGGGAATTGTTGATGGATGGTGTTGAATAATAATTAGAATTATCATGAGAAGTTGGGTTGGTGTAGTGGTACTTGATGAATGTTCGGTTGAGATTTGAAGAGTTGAAGTGAAAATTTTGAAGTGTGTATCTTGGGCAGATTTGGAGTTAATTATGGAGGAGTTTCCAAGTTTTTGGTGGCTAAAATAGAGATAGAGGTGTAGCCAAATTAGTGTTGATTTGTGCACATGAATTGTTTGATGAATGCCAAGGAGAAGTACATGATGGTATGATTATGTGTTACCTTGGGATGTGTTGTAGATGGTAGAGAATGACATGTTGGCATTCCATAATGCATAATTGATTAATAGTAAATTTAGAAAGAATTATAAGAATGAAACCATCTACATGCATATATATTCATAGAGCATGAAAAAGACCCTAAAATATGTTAAAGAGAAAATAGAAATAAATGAGATATTAAAGGTATTCAAATCTGAAATTTTGCCTAAGGAAGTTAAAAAGATAAAAAGAAGAGAAGGTTGTTGCGATGGGGAGTCCGTGAGTGACATAGTCCCACATGCACGCCGCCTTTAGTGAGCGGCCTCACAATTCAGAAAGAAGAAATGTACAATCCGTTAGAAGTGTGTGTGGGTAAGGACTGTACCTAGAATTAGAGAATTCACTGACACGGCCAAGGCTCCAAATCCATGCCTCAACCGAGTCCGATTGGCAAGAATAGAAAAAAAAAAAAAAAAGAATAGAAAAGAAATAAAGAATAGAAAGAATAGAAAGAAAGATTAGAAAAGAAAGAAAGACTAGAAAAGAAAGAAATAAAGAAAGAAAAAGAAACAACAGAATAAGAAAAATAGAAAAGAAAATGCATAATTTATGCATTTGTGCATTTGCATCATGACTATGCATAATACCATGCTCATTATCATGGGTAGTGAAAAATTTAGAAAATAGAGAGAAAAACAGAGAGCAAAACAGAGAAAGAATAGAGAAAGAACAGAGAGAAGAACAGGGAAAGAATAGAGAATAATCGGGAAATGTGATGTAAGGAAAGAAAATTCAGAATTTTAAGCAGCGGAGAGAGAAGGGTAGCATAGCGGGTTTACTTACTGAGCAATTAGTGCTCACTCTGTTGTTTTTAATGTTTTTGCAGGTAATAGGTGAGTTGCGGTCACACGGAACATCGCGTAGTGGATGGGTTGGGCTATACTGTCATGTTGCTATTTTGAGTATATCTTGTAAATATTTGTATATAAAGAAAAATTAAATATGGGCCCATACATTGTTACTCGTATATATGTGTATTTTCTTATATATATTTTTAATGAGATTTATTAATTATTTTACGAGTATACTAGCTAGAAAGAAAGCATTACACCAGTCCCAGTTGAGCTCGGGACTGAACCTTGAAGGACTAGTCCCAAAATGGAACCAGTCCTTCAAGGACCATGTCTCATGGGCCTAGGACTGGTCCCAGGCCCATAAGATATAATCAAGGCTCGGACAGATCCCTAGGACCAGTTGTAGACCCATAGGATCGATCCTATGGGTTATGGGCTTGGAAAATTACTTATATCCCCCATTTTTTTATATATTTGGGGGCTAAATTAAAATTATGTAGGGGATTTATGTAATTTTTTAGGGGTGTTTGATTGCTATAAATTATTAAATTTAGGGTGCTTTTAATTTAAACTTTAAAGAGATAATTTAATTTTAACATAAATATAATATTCACACAATCACACTTTACAAATAAACAATTAAATTAATTTATTTTTATTAAATTAATTTACATCATCCAAATCTTTGTTTCTGAAGAGGTCGAGTAGTTCGGGATCTTCACGCTACTGTTGTAGTATTCTGTCTGCATGAGTCCAATCCCGTAAACATGTTATGACTTTAACCATCTCATTGGTTAAAGTGCATCTTCTTTTTCAACAATACGGCCACTAATTGAGAATGCTGACTCAGATGCAATTGTCGAAACTGGCACAGATAAAATGTCACGTGCCATTTAGGCTACAATGAGGAATCGACTTGCATTTTGGCTCCACCATTGAAGCAGATCCATCTCATGTTTCTCCTTCTTTGTCATGTAGGACATATCCATTTATAGGTACCGATGCAGCTCAATTGGTCCATGTCATTACGAGTTGGCGCTGCTACTTCTACCATGTTCCATATACGTCCACATGCTTGATCCTATTCCTTGTTGATAAATGTCTTCATTATGGTCCTCGTTGTCTCTGTTGGTGCTGGCCGTTCATTTGTACCTAGTCTCATACAAAGAAAAGGGGCTTTCCAATTTTCTGTTAAAGTCTTTCAAACAAGAACTATAGTTATAATCTAAATGCTAGCCTATCTCAGTAACCATACACTTAAATACGTGTAATTTAACCCTAGGATCTATAATAAGACCTAATCCATATAAGAATGGAATATCTAACCAATATTTTTGGTATTTTTTTTTCCCATTTTTAAAACAATTTTGCTTAAACCTTCATCATATCTAGAAATTTGAAGTAAAATATCTAATGCTACATTAGTAATAGGATAATAAATACCACTTTATGTATTAGTGGAATCATAAAACACTTTAAAGAATGAATGAAAAACATAGCAAACCGTCCAATCTGAATCATTGACGACTTCGTCCGGATAGTTCTTTCAATTAACGAAATCTGCAATTTGTCTTGTAGTTGGCATAGCTCTTTGCAACATCAAGTACGTGGAGTTACAGTGGACAGACATGTCCATATGTAACTTCTTTGGTCGAATCAGTGGCTCCTTTGGGCGACAATATTTTATGTACTCAGTCCATCTTGTATTGCTACCGACAATGAATCCAATAGCCGGCGCACCCTTTCAATCCTCAAATGTATAGCTTCCAAATTTGCTTTAACAATCAAATTGATGATGTGGTAAGCACATCTCTGGTGACAAAATTTGCTGTCACCATGCGGATCCAATCTCTTTTCAAATAAAGAAATTGTCACAGTGTTGGCAGTTGCATTATCAAGCATTAGTGCCACAACTCTCTTAGTTAATAAATAATATTACAAAACTTCAATAATTGTAAAATAAATTGTCTCAGCACTATGTTTTTCAAGTAATAGTTTAAAACTTATCAATTTTGTTGTAAACACCAACTATGATCTAGGTAATGTGTTGTGACGCCCAAAAAATCTATTTTTGATCTAGTAGCCCATATGTTTGAAGTAAGTGCAATAGATATATTCTTAAAATTTTCAAATTCTATTTTAAGTTGATCTCTTATTTTATTATAAAGTTTTAGTATGTCCCTTCTACTTGTACCTCTACAAACAGGGATATATGCTGGACAAAAAACATCTTTAATCAATTCAACAAAAAAAGGATTTTCAAATAAAGAAAGAGGAGCCCGTAGCAACTATGTATCTTGCAATTGACTCTCGTTCTTTGAGTGCATTGTATTGCCAAGCTAAGACAGTTGAGGATTGTGGATTAAAATTAAGTTGAGTTTGAATTTGCCTACTTAGTGCGGTTGAAGTTGAACCATACCCTCCAGACTGTGACATAAATTGGGGGTGCTTTTTCTCCAACTGCCTCCACATTATCGAAGTCCCATGCTCAACGCCGATAACAGTTGCACAAAAATTATATACCCCGCACGATTCATCCCCCTCCCCATTTGGCTTCGCTTGTTTTGATTTGGGGAAGTATTGCCATACCCCGGACATGGCCCTCTTTGACGGTCTTGCCAGACCCATGGTGTCGTAGCTTGCGTGTGTTTGGTTGCACGTAGTCTCGGCCGTTTCTGGTTGTGGAATTGTTGCCTCTAGAAAGGTTGAAAATGGATCGAACCCTTCAATTTCTTCGATGGATAGAATGTAAAACTCATTTGGGGATGATCCTCCGAATGAATAATTTGGGGAATCCATTATGAATTTATGATAAAATAAAAAATAATTAAAATTAAAGAAATTAAATAATATAAATATAATATGAATAATAGATGAAATTGAAAAAGAAAAGAAATTGAATAATATGAATAAAAGTAAATATGAATTGAATTGAAGAAAAATTGAGAATTGGAGTAGAGAAATTGAGAGTTGTGAAGAAAATATAGGTTTGAGTGTCGTTTTGGTGTATTTTTTTGGGGTTTGTAACTTGTTATAGTGATTATGAACAGAATGGCAGAATTAGTTCAATGGACTTCCACAAAACTGCAAGTTTCTTGGTGATTGCTAGTGATGATGAATCCATTCGTCTGTACGATGTTAGCACTGCCACGTAAGCTACTACTTTGGTTCTAATAATTTCAATGTGTTAAATGTGTCGTTCTATGATATTGGAGTGGTAATGTTACCAGAAAGCTGTGTTTTTGGTGACGAGAAACGTCATGCGCATAATGTACAAATGCTATATCAGTGAGTTCATTGTCAATTATTATGAATTATTGACAAATCTGTGGATTCATTGTTAGATGATATATGTTCTAATGTGTTGCCTAATGCCACTGAAAGAGACTATGTTCTGGTTACCGGGATTTTTCTCTCTGTTATATAGTAATATCCCTATTATATTTATACATATGATAGATTTCTTTGGTGTAATTAAGTGTGTTTTTGTAAAAGGCAGTGAAGATTAGCGCTTTTGTTATGCAAGTATTTAAAAGCACAATGTAAGAAAGCTCCAATCAAGTGCATTTTGACCGTTCTTAAGTATTCTTCTTATCTAAAAATGTTTTATGAAAAACAGTTATAATTTGCTCATTAAATAATAACTATATGTGCATTTTGATTGTAAAAAGTGATTTTTTATATTTTAGCCAAATTCTACAACATATCTAGTTTTGGTTAATTTGAAAGTACTCTTGATTATGGCAAAGGCATTCCTGGACACAGCCATCTTTTTCTTGATATTGGCATGTAATCAGAATTTTTGAGACTTCTTTCCCTGCACGACAACAAGTACATGTGGTATTTCAAAGTTCACCATGACATGTCTGATTTCTGATATATGTAGCATGTCATATATTCTCAAGTGACTGCTTCTAATTAACATATCGTTCACTAATATTGGTTGGATATCTGTTTTCATGATTTTAGGGTTGTTTCACTTAGCTTGTGCTCTTGCAAAGAGTGCTTTATCTTAGGTTCTCTGGATCGAACTGTTTTGCTTTAGGAGCAATAGGCTGAGAAGTGTCAGGTAGGTTTTGTGCCTCTGTTGGCGTATTACTAAATGTATATTAACTTTCAGTTGAATTTATGATCTATCATCTGCGTATCATGGTCTTACGCGTACAAGGAAGGCCTGCTACAACATATGATGAGCAAGGGCTCATCTTTGCAATGGCTTTTGGAGGATACATAAGAATGTTTGATGCTCAAAAGTATGAAAAGGTTGAAATTGATATATAAAGCATGCGAGAGGTTAACTGTTGCATCTACTTTGTCTTCTGATAACAATCATTTTAGCTACCTCTTATTTCTCACCGTTCAAATAATTTAGGGTCCTTTCAAAATCTTCTCTGTTGGTGGAGATGTTGTTGGTTATTTGAGCATGTAAGGATAGTTATACGGGTGAAAAAGAGAGAATAGCAAGAGAGAAGGACTTGTATATTGCAATCATCTTACAGAAAAATACAGCAGAGTTTTTACATGCAGACAAACATACTGTTGTACCTAATCATAAAACATATTTTAATCCAAAATAACTTCTTAACCATACATTCTTAGCAACTCTGATTACATCACATTAAGTTGATATAAAGTTGGCAGCCAAATGCAAGCTGAATTCACCAAAAAATATCACTTCAGCATGCCTACAGACCAGCTACGTGAACTGCTCCAGACCAGCCTCCACACTTCAAATTCTGCCCTTTTGCTGCTAGTTCACAGCTTCCAGCATAATCAAAAATATTTTTTTCAAGCAAAATATCACTACTTTGAACACTCCTCCTTCATATTTTTGCTTGAGACACCAAGTTTAAGTTTCAGATCTTCAAACTTGGACTTACATAAGGACTTTGTAAAGATGTCAGCCAATTGCACTTCTCCCCTGTAGTGTGTCAATCTGATTTCCCTGCATTGCTCAGCCTCCCTCACTGCATGAAACTTGATTTTTATGTGCTTGGTTTGACCATGCATGACTGGATTCTTTGCCATAGCAACAGTCGATTGATTATCACAAAAATTTCAGTAGGCTCACACTGTTTTACCTCCATATCAGCCAGCAAATTTCTCAACCATATGGCTTGATTTACTGCAGCAGCAGCTGACGGTTGTTGCACAGCGAAATGGATTTTGGAATCTATTAACATTTTCCAAAAAGGGTACTCTTAATAATCCCGCGGATACTGAAACCATTAAAAGAACACCCAACTTGTTGGGTACTGTACGAAGTATTTGAAATACAAGAAAGAAATACCATTCATGTAATATTTCCAAAGGAGTTGCAAATGGATCCGCAGGTTCACCAATCATTGATGGTTCTAGAACCGTTGAGCCTACGTTACACACAATAGTATTGAGAACTACAGCTGGAAAAATATATAAAAGATCATTGGGCCATGCAGGTTCTCCATAATAATTATGACCCATACCGTTAGCCAACTTAGCTCTTAATACAATATCCACCACCTCCCCACCCCCCCCCCCCCCCCCCCCCCCCCCCCCCCCCCCCGCGGCCACAATAATAAAAAAAAAAAGAACTGGACATGATAATTTTTCATCATTCGCTCAAGCAAGATTCACCTAACCCTTATTTTAACAATGTATAAACCATGCTTCCATAAATACGATCGCGGTTTACAATTATAACTTCCATACCTGTATATTTGGGATCATCTCCCGAATTAAAGAAAGAAGAAGAATCAAGAAAAGGTAGCGTTTTCAATCTAGATTTCTCCACTACCTTATGTAAAATCACAAACAGAAAATAGAAACCAGAAGCGGAAAATAATAGAGCAATGTTGCATCAAACTATTTGTCTTCATGTCGTTGGATCTCCAAGTTTTTGGAATGCCCCAAATTCCACTTGAACATCCAAATATGGGTCAATACCAGCAAAAACATTTGTGAATAGGGTTTTAGCACCAAGCCAAATGTGTCCGAAGAAGAAGAGCAGAGCAAACGAAGCATGTCCAAAAGTAAACCAACTCCTTGGACTTATATGAAAAACGCCATCAGATTTCAAAGTAGCATGATCTAACTCAAAAATTTCACCCAATTGAACATGTCTACCATATTTGTTCATAGTAGCCAGATCACTATAACTCACCCCATTCAGTTCACCACTGATAATCCGAGGATTATACTGTTTGGTTGAGGCTTTTTGGCCGGATTTTGGATACTTCTTATGTTGCTTTGCCTGAATTGCAACTTAATTTCATATGTTTTATGTTTCAAGCCAAAACATGCACTTTAGCAAATAAAGAGCGGAATTGAGTTTCTGGACCCGGAAGCAATCGAATCTCAGAATTCGGGGAAATTCTGATGCTGATTTGAAGCACTATGAAGCTTGGTCCTATTGGAGAGCACCAAAGATTGAAGATTCATGCAAGGAAGCAAGCGAAGGGCAATTCCATAATTTCAAGAATGGTTCAGAACATTTCGCCGCGGCGAAGTTCTCAGGAATTCGTTGCCAGGATCTTCACCACGGCGAAGTCTGCAAAGTCTAGTTTTTATTAAAATGCACAGTTTTGTTTTAGGCGAAAGTTTTTAGGTTTTTGGACTGACTATATAAAGAAACCTTAATCTTTTTATTAGGAGTTTGACATTTTGGGAGAAAAGAGAGAAGATTTGAGGTGGATTTGAGATTGAACTCTTTGGGATTCATCAAATAGGGAAGATTTTTGTTCTCTTTCTTTATTCCAACATGTTGAATGCTATGTTTACTATTTTTAATTCGCTTTTTTTTAATTTCATTATGAACTAACTCACTTTGGGTTAGGGCTCTGATGTAATTAGGATTTCTATGGTTAATCACTAGATTATTGCTGCTTTTACATTCTATTGCATGGATTATGTGATTATTCTTGTTTTTATTGAATTTATTTGTTGAACACGAAGAGATTGAGAAATGAATCATGTATGAGCTTCTTAGTGTAATCACCATTGTTGTATCAAACGCTAGAGATAGGTTTGAGAATCAATGAAATCAATTGAGGATTCCATTAGCTTAACGAACTTGGATATATTAATCTTCAAATTGTTGGGTGTGGAAGCTTAATAGGGAAAAGTAGGAAAACATAGCCTGAGAAGGTATGTTTTACACATTAGGGAGTTCGATTTATAATTCGTGCATGTGAGTGAAGAAGTAGCACAATTTGTAGATTAATTCATAGAATCCTAGTGAAGTCAAAACCCTAACTGTTTGCTTTAATTGATATTTTCTCTCAAATTAGTTTTGCTGTCATTAATTAGTCTTTTAAATACGTTGTAAGTTTTGTCTTTTTCATTTTAGCTTTAATTCATCCTGCAAATCCAAACATTTTCGTTTACTCCAACCTGATAAACAATTAGGAAAGTCAGTCCTTAACAAACAATCCTTGTGGGAACGATACTTCACTTATCACTTTATTACTTTGTGCGACTAGTGCACTTGCTATACATTGCATGTTGTAGTTACAACGCAACACACCATAGAGCTCAATAGTTACACCTACTTGTTTAACACTATATTAGATTTTGCCCCTCTAAAAGGAACATCGGATCTAACAGTTCCATCTCCATCTACCAAAACAACCAGAATGTTTCAAAAAAAAGTAGGTATACAACATACAAAAATTTCACGCCCTTCTTTATCTCTAAAGCTATGGTGTCCTAACCACTCGGCAGCTATTCCATCCCCATTATCCATTGAACCCGCTCTAAATAATCCCTCTTTCGCTGGATTATTTCCGATTAATCATAAAAAGCTAATTTTTCAAGAATTTTATACCAAGCTTTCGATAAACTTTGAGTTTTGGCTAGTCCAGCACTAACTCTTCGATATATTTCTTGGTAAAAGTATCCCTGATCCGACTGATAACTGGTGGGACCAAATAATTCGATGGGGATAGTTGCTAAACCATACCACATAGTTCCAGCAACAACAAAAGCTGCAAAAAAGATAGCAGCAATGCTGTGAGAAAGAAAATTTTCAATATTGCCCATACATAATCCTTTGTATAGACGTTGAGGCAGACAAACACTAAAATGGAATAAGCCTGCTAAGATGCCCAATGTCCCTACTGCAATATGATGAGAGTTTATTCCTCCTAGAAGAAAAGGGTCAAAACCTTCCACACCCCACGCTGGATTTACAGCCTGTACCTTTCCAGTTAGTCCATAAGGGTCGGACACCCATATTCCAGGACCATACAATCTTATTACATGAAATGTGCCAAACCTAAAACAAGCTACTCCGAAGAGAAATAAATGAATTCTAAAGATCTTAGGCAAATCCAAAGAAGGTTTTCCTGTACGTTCATCACCAAATATTTCTAGATCCCAATGCATCTAATGCCAAACAGTTGCCAAGAAGCACAATCCAAAAAGCACAATATGTGCCTTGAAACTCCACCCTATAATACGCCAACTGCCCCATGAATTGGTTATTCCTAAATGAGTCATGAAAGGTATAACGAACATACCTTGTCTCCACATTGGATCAAGAACGGGGTCGGAGGGATCAAAAACTGCTAATTCATATAGAGCCATTGAACCGACCCAACCAGCAACTAGAGCTATATACATTATATGGACAGAAAGCAAACGATCGGGATCATTCAACATGACGGTATGAACTTGATACCAAGGAAAACCCAATGGGAATACCCCTTTATCAACAAAAAATAGACACTATATAACTTTATTGCATTATTGCATTGAAAAAAAAAAAACTATGCTATAGACAACCCTTTTTTTTCAGCCAATTCTCTTAGAAAAAGGATTAATATATGTTCTATTCTTTTAGTATTTAGTAATAATGGAATAGTTTAGTTCATAAGAAAAAAGAGAAGCAGATATATTCTATATTCGATAAGTACCAATACGTAGTGGGGGTTGATTCCCTTTTCTATAAGCGAATGCATCTATATTTAGTCATCATTCAAAAGGCCTATTCGTAAGAATTTTCCTTTCTTCATTATGTTTTCCTTTACTTTATTTTCTAAACTTATTCAATCTATATATAAAATATGATAAAGGTAAATATTATTAAGATAATAAGCACATTATTACGCTTCCACATCAAAGTGAAATAGAGTACTTAATTCTTTTTTCTTTCAGTTTATGCCTATTGGTGTTCCAAAAGTACCTTTTCGAAGTCCCGGAGAAGAAGATGCATCTTGGGTTGACATATAGTGCGACTTGTCAAATATATTGGGTCATATGGGATTTCCCCATTCTCTCCCTCGATAGAGATATCCTCTGTTTCGCCCCCAAAAAAAAATTGAATTATCAAAAATTTGTAGCATGAAGTGCAAATAGATCCTTTTTGTAAGGAGGTATCTAGATTAATATAATATTAGCAATTAAAATAATTTACGGTTGGCTTGGCTAGATCAATAAAATGAAGTATCCAGGCTCAGTTTAAAAAACCCAATTGGTAATTTATTTATGATTATTACTTATATCACAAACGATTCGATTTTTTTAAATAGGAATGATCTTAAACTGTTAATCAATCGAATCCAAAAGGGAATGAATATGAATACGTCGAATATTTAGCAGAAGGCATGAAAGAAATGAATTGAAAAAAGGGGGGGTAATAGCAAAAAAAAGATGTGGTATTGGGGTCATTTGTCCTATATGTACTATTGGAAAAAACTCAGAATAACAAATATTCTAATTAATGCCAAGATCATATTAATAGTCACTCATTGCAATCACATTTTACTTAAACGAATTACAATGAAGTTCACAGCATAAATACCTCCTCTCCTTAACTTTGAAGCAAAAATTGTATCTTGAGAAAAAACCACCGTATGTGTGTTTTTCCTTTAATAAATTTTAGAGAGATTTTAAGAACCGTTCTAAAAGGAATTTCTTCTCTTCTATATGGGCTCTAGTTGCCTTCGCAACTGCTACAGTTTCCACTTGCAACATACTTTGGGTGGGTCCCATCATGGGTGTCCCACCCATATCCAATATGTACAAATCAAAATCGAGCAGATACTTACTCGGAGTAGAGCATAAACCTAAAAAAATTGAAGAAGCCCATTCAAGAACAAGAAAATGACATCGTAATTTTTTAATCAGATCTCGATGAAAAAAATGCATCAATGAAAGGTTAGTTTGAAAAGTTTAGTAAAAAAAAAAATTCTATTATAGGAAAACCTGCCAAAGTCATATTTCTTGAAAAATGGAAGAAAAGCCCCTTCGCTAGAAGTTAGAAAGAACCCGCTATGAAAAAAGAAAGAGGGCTGGAGTTTACACATAGATATTTTTTGCATGTTGAACCATATGCATAAAAAGGTGCCTGTACGGCTCCTAAAGGATACAATTTTATCCTAATCAACCGACTTTATCAAAAAAGATTACTTTTTTTAGGCCAAGAAGTTGACAGCGAGATGTCGATTCAACTTATTGGTCTTATGGTATATCTCAATATAGAGAATGATACCGAGGATCTTTATTTGTTTATAAACTCTCCTGGCGGTTGGGTAATACCTGGAATAGCCATTTATAATACTATGCAATTTGTGCAATCTGATGTACACTTAATATCCATGGGATTTGTCGTCTCAATGGGGTCTTTTATCTTGGTCAGAGGAGAAATTACCAAACGTCTAGCATTCCCTCAAGCTTAGTGCCAATGAATTTTTTATTTGAGAGAAAAAAGAAGACTATGCCTTCACCATATGAATTATTAATATTCAGTAATAATATAGCATGGCACTTCGAATTCGATATCCAAATTCTTTATTTATTTTTTTCAAAAGATTCTCAATTATGTATCAAAAGAGTAGTATGAGACAAACAAAAGGTATTTACGACTTTATCTTACCTATCGTAGGCCTATTTCAACGTCACAAACTTTTTTCACACCAAAGGATTATTAACAGGATTTAGGTTATCAAAGAGTACCAAAAAAAAAAAAAAAAAAAAAACTTTGGGATTGCTAAATAACAGCCGAAATAAATACAGAAAGCAACGGGGCCATCATAGTATTTTTTTACTCCTCCAAAAAACCATACATATAGATTTTAGAAAATCTATATTTAGCCATATCCACACATATATGAATGATTCTATATGTAAGATTACCGGCTTCCATTTTACGAAGTTGCAACGATCCATTGCAAGGAATTACGTTCTTAAAGGAAAATGCTCAATACCCAAGTAGGCTTACAAAATTGATCATGATCAAGAGCTTTCTAGGTCGTTTCAGCCCTTTGGGTTCGCCCTTATTACCAAAATAGATCAAGATGGGATTTTTTTTTTTCGCGTACAAAGGATTTACTTGTTACTAATACAGTCTAGCCGCTGTTCTTCTTTAGATCCCTTGTTTCACTCTGATTGTATCATAAATCGGACCGATGCAGAAGAAATTAATTAATTTCCATACTATTACGTAAGTAAAATAGTTAAAATATAATTTGGATTATGACACATCACTTATTCTACTGGATCTTACGGAGCCTGTTCATGCACAGCATGCTTGGGTCTGATCATAGAAAGGATTCTCTTCAAGCGAACCAACCTAGCCCTATCCTCTTCATGGGGAGGCGATTGGAACAAAGACACATTTGGTTGTGAATTCCAATGTAGCAGATAAAAGCATATTTCTGCACGGCTCAATCAATAGTTCAAGTCACACACTCCCATAATCCATTTTCTCTTCGGAGAATTCCCTTCAACTATTCGTCCATGTCAAATAAATAATACAATAATATAGAGTTGAGGGAAATTTTCCAAATACATGCCTTACTCTTTGTCAATATCCATATTTGTAACAATGAAATATTATTGTTCCTCCCTCAAGTAAAGTAATAAGATAAATGATTGATTACAAATCTCTATGATCTATATTCTTTATAAAGGACCAGAAATACCTTGCTTACGTATCATTAGAAAATGCATTAACATAAATACAGCAGTAAGAAGAGGTAATACAAAAGTGTGCAAACTATAAAAACGAGTCAAGGTGGACTATCCCACACTAGCACTTCCTCACAATAACTCTACTAAAGGTGATCCTATTACCAGAATCGCTTTTCGGTACGCACATTATAATTTAGACTACCCGATACCCAATTTGGTCCCAAGGTAAAGAATAACCTGTTACACCAAAAGATGTGGTCATTACAGCCAGAACCACGCCTGTAACCCAAGTCAATTCGCAAGGTTTTTTAAAACCACCTATGAGATACCCACAAAATACGTGTAGGATTATCATTAGGACCGTCATACTTGCTGACCATCGATGAACCGATCGGATTAACCAACCAAAGTTAGCTTCTGTCATTATGTATTGAACAGAAGCAAAAGCCATAGTAACAGTCGGACGGTAGTAAAAAGTCATAGCAAAGCCTGTAGCTACTTGTACTAGAAAACAAGGAAGCATAATTCCTCCTAGACAATAAAATATGTTGACATGAGGAGGAACGTATTTACTAGTTATGTCATCTGCAATCGCCTAAATCTCAAGACGTTCTTCGAAGCAATCATAAACTTTATTAAGATAGGTAACCCGAGGAGACTCCCCCTCTGAGAACCGTATATGAGAATTTCATCTCATACAGCTCAAACAAAAACACCCAAATACTAGGTGAAAAGGGTATGGAATAGAAAATTGGAAACTTCTTAATCTTCTGATTCAATCTTATCTAAAGATACGAAAGAGTCAAAATCAAAAAGCTCTTCTTTATGGTTATAACTAGAATGCCAAAAAATAAAGTCGACTCTCTTGTCTTTATGTTGATCATTACAAGCCTCTTGAATCTTCTATTTACCTATTTCTTTTTCTTTGATTTGTTATTTTTATTTGTATGGAATGCGGTTTTACTTTTGTTTTCTTTATTATTGATAGAAATTTACTTGTTAAGACCCTATGAATCAGTTGAAACCTCATATTAATACTAGAACCAAGATGATTCAATAAAACCTTCAAACTAAGTACAAAGATTCCTTGAGTATGAACCATTTGATCACCATTTATTCAACAAGGAAAATAGATAAACTTACTAAAAATACAAAGAAACATTTGTCCTTTGAGCAAAATCAAAGCAGAAATGGGAATTTGAAAGATTTTTCTTCTTTCAATTCTAACTTTGTATAATTTTGGAATCTGGCCACGAGGTCTGAATATTAAGTTTGAATCATAGTTCGAATACTTCGTGATCTATTTCATGTATTCCATGTTCCAGATGCTAGAATAAATATTCGACGGGGTAAAACCATCTCTATCAAGACGACAAACTCATTTTCTATACTATCAATAAGATCAATTATAACAAGTCACACACTCATATTTCAAAAATACATAAACAAAAAAATTGCGTGGTTGAACTATCAAAAAAAAAAAAAAAAAAAAGCTAAAATCAAAATCTGGGACCTAAAAGCTCCCCTTTTTGTATTTAAAAGCTAGGATTTTGTGGTTCTTGTAACTCTAATTTAGTGAAATTCCTTCCAGTAAAACGGAATAATTAAAAATCTCCAAAATAATAGATAGGAATATGGCAAATAGGGCCATTGCGACACCCATCAAAGGAGTAGTTCCCCATCTAGGAGCTACTTTACCATATTATGAATTCAACGGTTTCAATAAACCCCCTACAACAGTTTGTCTTGGACTAGATCTAGAACTACCCTCAACAGTTTATGCAGCCATAAATCCTACTTTGTATTCATTGAGATCTGTTGACTTTGTATACCATTCCGTTGTAAATAAACGATCTTATCATAGATCCACTGTAGTCTTGAAATTATACAAGAATGGAAACAGCAACGTTAGTCACCATCTCTATATCTGGTTTACTTGTAAGTTCTACTAGATACGCCTTATATATTGCTTTTAGGCAACCCACACAACAACTAAGGGATCCATTCGAAGAACACGGGGACTAGTTGACATAATGGGCCTCCTAATATTGCAATATTGGGAGGCACATTACGTCAATTGAGATAATGAAAAATCATTTCATTTTTTTAATTAGAACTCTAGGTGGTTTTCAGCCATTAATTTCAATTAAAGCTACTTATAATGTTTGCTCTAAGGACAACAAATGATAACTACTTACAAAAGTTGGCATAAAAAAGAGAGCTATTTGAATCCCCTCAACCTACTAGAGTTAACTTAAAGAGGGAATGGAGAGTTGATTTTACCGAAAGAATTTTGTCTAGGGTTGAAGTAAATTGAGAGAAGCTGAAGACAGAGAGAATACTAGACAGATTTCTCTTGTTTGACTGCACACAAAATTCACTAACTAATTAAAGAGAGTGAAAGTATTGCTCTAAAACTGAAATTTTTATGGGCACATTACCGCATAAACAGAGTAGAAAAACATAAAGCTCACTTTGGCAAGCTAAATGGATAGCATGATAAATCATAAGAGGATTCTATTATTTTTCAAATGCAAGCTAAATAAAATGTCTAAGCAGATTTCTCCGAAAATGGGTAGTCTGTATAACCAATAACAGGATTAGTAAGATACATTTGTTGAATGGTGATACCATGCTGGAAATGATAAAGTTGACAGAAAATTTGAACTGCATGTTTTGCCACCGGTTGGACTCCCACTGTTCATGCAGAAGCAGTTTTTGGTCACTATTTTAGGAATGATTCAGTGATGTGTTTAGGTGTATTAGGTTTGATTAAATGTAATATTTTCTCTTGCCTGTGCGTGTATTAGTTGAAGCATTGTGTTTAAATTTCAAATTTTTAAACCATTAGGTGAAACAGTGGCGGGTGCTTGTATAAATTTATCCCTATTTTTTGAATAAAAAACAGAGCATTTTTTCCAGGTCTCGGTTCTCTTTCTTTCATCTATTTCTCTTCTTTGTTTTCATGCAAAACCAACAATTGGTATCAGAGCATATATTGACCTTAGAAGGCCTGATACACTCATCTTCTTAATCCAACCTTTCAACCCCTGTTATGATATCCTTATTATCAAAACTCCAAATAATCAGTTTCAATGGCACAACCTTCAACTTCTCTTACTCCTCCAGTCTTTAATGGTGAGCAATATCATATGTAGGCAGTCAAGATGAAGGCATTCCTTCTTGGACAGGGTCTATGGCAGTATGTGGAGGAGAACCGTCAACTGCCTCAGTTGGGACCAAATACCACCCTAAATCAAATCAGGATGCATGAAGAAGAAGCTGCCAAGGCACCAAGAGCCCTCTCTCACATCCATGCAGCAGTAACTGGCCTTGTATTCACAAGGATTATGGCATATGAAACACCAAAGGAAGCATGGGATAAGTTGAGAGAAGAGTATACGAGAAGTGACATAACAAAAGGCATGCCAGTGTTGAACTTGAGAAGGGAATTGGAGTTGCTAAGAATGCAAGAAACTGAGAAGGTGAGGGAGTACGTTGGCAGATTGATGAGTGTGGTTAATAAAATTAGATTGCTTGGGGTGGAGTTGATGAATAGAAGAATAGTAGAGAAAGTGTTGGTGAGCCTACTTGAAAGATTTGAGGCTAAAATCTCCTCCCTTGAGGATTCTAAGGACCTTACTCAAATAAAACTCACTGAGCTAGTCCATTCCTTACAAACTTAAGAGCAAATGAGGCTTTTAAGGCAAGAAGACGCGGGTGAAGGTGCTATTATTGCAACACATAAAGGGAAGTTTGTACAGGGAGGAAATAAGAGAAACGCAGGAGACAAGAAAGGGAAAGAAAGGGCTAACGTTCAGTGGAACAAATCTGGTGGGATAAAGGAGTATCCACCGTGTTCCCACTGCAAGAAAAAGGTGTTGGTTTAGGCCAGGAATTCAGTGTAGAGCTTGCAAGCAATTCTGTCATATAGAGAGAGTTTGTAAAAACAAAGGGGAACCCTCTCAGTAGCAAGCTCAGATGGTTGAAAACTTCTAACAAGGGTGAGAAGCTAAGCAATTATTTATGGCATCTTGTGGCAGAGCCTCACTTTGCAATGAAACCTGGTTGATTGATAGCGGGTGCACCAATCACGTGACTCCGAATTTGTAAAGTTTCATCAGCTTGGACAAGGCATATCAATCCAAGGCCAAGATAGGGAATGGAGAATTTGTGGATGTCAAAGGGAAAGGTGATGTGGTTGTGCAAACTCAATCAGGTATCAAGTTGATTTCTGATGTTCTTTATGTTCCTGAAATAAATCAAAGTTTACTCAGTGCAAGACAAATGTTAGAGAGAAAATATGTCCTACATTTTCAGGATCAATCTTGTAAAATACTAGATAGTGAGGGCTATGAACTTATGAGGGTTAGAATGATGAAAAAAAGCTTTCCCATTGACAGGAAAAAATCAGAATTCAAAGCTCATAGTGCTAAGATAGATGAATAAGAAATTTGGCATAAACAATTTGGCCATTATCACTACCACGGCCTCAAAGAAATTCAGACCAGACAGCTAGTCCAGAACATGCCCGAAATTGATGAAGTTAAATCCATATGCCATGCATGTCAACTTGGCAAGCTGAGCAGACTACCCTTTCCCATAAACCAAGCTTGGAGAGCTATAGAAAAACTCCAACTCATCCACACAGATGTATATGGACCTATGCAAACATCTTCATTTAATGGGAGTAAGTATTTTGTCTTGTTCATTGATGATATGTCTAGAATGTGTTGGGTGTATTTCTTGAAGCAAAAGAATGAAGTGGCTGGAGTTTTTGGGAGCTTTAAGGTACAAGTTGAAAACCAAACTGGTTTGAGTATTAAAATGGTAAGGAGTGACAATCGGATTGAGTACACTTCAAAGGAGTTTGAAACAATCTGTATAGAGGCAGGGATTAAGCACCAATACAGTAGTCCCTATACTCCACAACATAATGGAGTAAGTGAGGCGAGGAATAGGACTGTTATAGAGATGGCGAGGTGCATGTTGGCTGAAAAGAAATTGCCGAAATGTTTTTGGGTAGAGGCTGTAAATACTTCAGTCTATTTACTTAATAGACTTCCCACAAAACCCTTGATCAACCAAACCCCTTATGAAGCTTGGTATGGAATCAAACCAGCCATGGACCATTTAAGGGTCTTTGGCAGCATTTGTTATGTCCTTGTTCCAGTAGTCAAGAAGAGGAAGCTGGATGACAAAGCAACTATAAGAATACTTATTGGATATAGCAATCAATCTAAGGCATATAGAGTGTATAGTCTAGAAACTAAGAAGATCCATGTCACTAAAGATGTTAAGGTTGATGAGAAAGGTGTTTGGAATTCGAAAGAGAACAAAGTTGATGAAGGAGAAAGACCACGGCTGACTGAAGCTACTGGTGGTCAAGTTCTTGAAGAAGATGAAAGTGAAGCTGAAGAGGAGTTCCCGGTTAGAGGTACCCGATCTTTGGCTGAGGTATATGAGAGGTGTAATATGGCTGCACTTGAACCAACAAGCTTCACTGAAGCAGTAAAATCCGAAGCTTGGAGTGTTGCTATGCAGGAGGAGTTAGCAATGATAGAGAAAAATCAGACCTGGAAACTTGTGGACAGACCAGAGGATAGAAAAGTGATTCAAGTCAAGTGGATTTTCAAGAAGAAACTTGATCCTGAGTGTTCAGTTCATAAGCATAAGGCTAGGTTGGTTATCAAGGGATTCGCTCAACAATATGGAATTGATTTTCAAGATGCATTTGCACCCGTGGCTAGGCATGATACAATCAGGTTGTTACTTGCTTTGGCTACACAATTCGGGTGGAAAATCTTCCAACTGGATGTCAAGTATGCGTTCTTGAATGGTTGGCTCAATGAATAGATTTATATTGAGCAACCGAAAGGGTACCAGGTTAAAGGCTAGGAGAATAAAGTGTACCTTTTGAGGAAGGCTTTGTATGGCCTAAAAGCAGGATCAATGATTATTTGAGAAGTCCCAATGAGCACACATTACATGTGAGAGAGGTGGGAGGTGAATTGATTATTGTTTCACTCTATGTAGATGACCTTCTCATTACTGGAAGCAGTCTAAGTCAGTTGAATGAGTTTAAAGAAGCCATGCATTGTGAATTTGAAATGACAGATCTTGGGAAAATGTCCTACTTCCTCGGTATGGAAATTAATCAAGCTTCATGTGGGATTTTTGTTAATCAAAGGAAGTATGCTAATGAGGTTCTTAAACGGTTTGGCATGGATAAGTGCAAGTCAGTCAATACACGGTTGGTTGCAACTCAGAAACTAAACAAAGAAGCTGGGGCTGTGAAGGTAGATGAGGGTCTGTACAGAAGCTTGATAGGTTGTTTGTTGTACTTAACAGCAACCAGGCCTGATTTAATGTTTGCAATGAGTCTTCTCTCCAAGTTTATGAGTAACCCGAGTGAAATTCATCTCAGGGCAGCCAAGAGGGTGCTCAGATATATTAAAGGTAATCCTGGATTTGGTGTGTAGTTCAAGAAGTCTGAAAATTTCCACCTTGTTGGATATTCAGACCGTGACTGGGCTGGATCCATTGATGATATGAGGAGTACTTCTAGCTATATGTTTTTCTTGAATTCAGGAGCTGTGTGTTGGCTGTCCAAAAAGTAGGAAACTGTAGCTCAGTCTATAGCAGAAGCAGAATACATTTCTGCTGCTGCTGCCGTGAAAGAAGCCATTTGGCTTAGGAAAATTCTGAATGATCTAAAGCAAACTCAGAGGAAACCTATTGTGATTTTTTGTGACAATCTATCTACAGTTGCTATGGCCAAGAACCCAGTTCATCATGGTCGTACCAAGCATATAAAGATAAAATTCCATGCTGTAAGGGAAGCTGAACAAGATGGTGAAGTTGAGTTGATACTTGCCGAGGAGAAGAACAGGTCGCAAACATCATGACTAAGCCATTATCCAAAGCCAAGTTTGGATATCTTTAATTCAGACTTGGTGTTTCCAGCAATGATATCAAGGAGGAGTGTTGAATGGCGATACCATGCTGGAAATGATAGTGTCGACAGAAAATTTGAACTGCATGTTTTGCCGCCGATTGGACTCCCACTGTTCATGCAGAAGCAATTTTTGGTCACTGTTTTAGGAATGATTCAGTGATGTGTTTAGGTGTATTTGGTTTGATTAAATGTAATATTTTCTCTTGTCTGAACGTGTATTAGTTGAAGTATTGTGTTTAAATTTCAAATTTTTAAACCATTAGGTGAATGCGGGTGCTTGTATAAATTTATCCCTGTTTTTTGAATAAAAAACAGAGCATTTTTTCCAGGTCTCGGTTCTCTTTCTTTCATCTGTTTTTCTTCTTTGTTTTCAAGCAAAACCAACAACATTGTGCTTCTGTCATACTTATTCAACTCTGCGTTTAGCTCAAATCGCTTCGGTAAATCTGGATTAGCCAAGAACAAGCGACCAAATGCAACTAAATCTGTATAACTTTCTGCAACAGCCGTGTTACCACTCTCTATTATAGCCTCCAGCAACAGCGAAAGTACCCTTAAAAGCCTTCTTGATAGGAAGTAAACTCTGCAGAATTTCATACTCATGTTCAGTTTTAATCCTCCGCGGCTCAATTATGTGCAGATAAGCAATCCCAAATTTGTTAAGTGCATTGGCCATGTACAAGCCTAATGCTTCAGGATATGAGTCAACAGCCTCCATGCATTGTTCATAAGGTGATAATCTTATGCCAACTGTATCAGCTCCAACTTCATTAACCACAGCTTCAACTATTTATAGAGCAAAGCAACACCGATTCTCCAAGCTCCCACCATACTCATCAGTTCTGTCATTCACTTCGATCTTTCATGAACTGATCGATCAAGTACCCGTTTGCTCCGTGGATTTCAACCCCATCAAAACCTGTAAAGTCCAAATGTTTGGTTAAAAAAAATAAGCCAAAAGGAGTGGTTTGAGTTAGCGAAGATGTATAATGGAGTCACCAGCTTCAATGGCATTACGTGCAGCAAGCCTGAAATCTTTCACAATTTGGAGGATTTCATCGGTTCTCAATGAATGAGGAGGTGACCAATCTCCTCCTTCCAGGCCAGACGTCACTCCCTTACTGGTACATGAGATTGGAGCTTCACCATTTGGCTGATATGCTATCATGAATTTGATGTAAATATCAAACAAGGAAAGTAGAATCAAGTAAAATAAATTGTTTGTAATGATTGTTTCCGCTCCTTTAGATGCTGGGTTTATAGTATGTACNCCAATAACTTAAATGGATCCATCCCTCCTGCATTGTTCAAACAATCTGGTAAAATCGCGGTGAATTTCATCGCGGGGAAGATATATGTGTACATTAAGAATGATGGTAGTAAAGAGTGCCATGGAGCAGGAAATTTGTTTGAGTTTGGAGGAATTAGACAGGAGCAGTCGAACAGAATTTCAATCAGGAATCCCTGTAACTTCACTGGAGTGTATAAAAGTCTCACCCAGCCCACATTTAACAACAATGGATTTCAAAAAGAAAGCCAATTCGATTAGTTCTAAAGATACAAAAGAGTCAAAATCAAAAAGCTCTTCTTTGTGGTTATAATTAGAATGCCAAAAAATCAAGTCGACTCCCTTGTCTTTATGTTGCTCGTTACAGGCGTCTTGAATCTTCTATTTACCTATTTCTTTTTCTTTGATTTGTTATTTTTATTTGTATTCCAAAATAACCCTTACTCGGACATCTTTACCCTTGGCCATGAACCTCCTTTTGGGTTCTGATTCACCCCACTTTTCTATTTTCCGATCCAAAGCGAATAAGAAGAAAAGAACCAAAAAAAATAGAAGTTGCTAACAACTCAAAATCCAATTCTGAAATAAAGATTTTGTTGCAATCCATATAGTAAATAGTAAGTAATACAAAAATTTCTAACTATATTTCTACTCACAGTACAATATTTCATTTAAGTATCTTGTATTGTATGATACTCTTCCCCTTAATCAAAATACAACTATCTCCAAGAAAAAAATATTTGTTATGCCTAATATCTTTAGTTTGATTTATATCTATTTTAATTCTATCATCTATTTCAGTAGTTTTTTATTCACCAAATTGCCCGAGGCCTACGCTTTTTTGAACCCAATTGTAGATGTTATGCCAGTAATACCTCTTTTCTTTTTTCTCTTAGCCTTTGTTTGGCAAGCTGCTGTAAGTTTTCGATGATCTGTTGAACAACCATCTCAGTGGAATGATTCCTGAAGGTGGACAGCTCGAAACTTTTCCACCTACGAAGTTTGTCAACAATTCAGGCCTTTGTGGATTGCCTCTTCCACCATGTGGGAAAGATGCGGCGTTAAGCGCGAATTCTCAGCAGAAGAAGTCTGATAGGAGAGCAGCTGCTATTGTGCGAAGCATTGCAATGGGATTGTTGATCTCCCCCTCCCTAATTGTATGATTTTATACAATTTTCAAAACCGATTGAGTATATTTATATNCTGCTTTTTCCAGCATGACAGCAAGCACGGACTGGCAGCAAGGATGAAACTGAATGACCAAAGCATCGGTTGCTTCCACTTCTTCGACCGCCTTGACACCTTACTTAATATCAAGGCAGCCCACATACATGAAGAGAAGAATTGGGTTTAGCGGTAATGGCATAAGCCAAAGCTAGATCACCGGAGTTTAGGCAAATGGGTACGAGAGAAAAAGGTTTTGAAATGCATCTTCCGAAACCAGATAATCAACCGAAGGAGATTCCCCTGCAAAAAGGAGATGGCTCTAGTTTCATACTAATCTTCGATCTTCGAGATTCCCCCACGGAGCGGTAAGGCATCCCAAGGAGCGAAGCGGCTCAAAGGATTGGCAATGAAGCTCAGTCTGGTCTGAGGGGATGGGCTAGGCTACTCTCCCCATACATAGGAAGAGGGGGAAGTCAAGTACCTAGATCCAAGATCACGATATCCGCTTTGGTGGTAATATCCGGCATAAAAGAAAGCACCAAAGCAAACAAAGTCGATTCTTTGTTGAGTCAACTGGCAACTGGGATTGCAGCGGATCTAGTGGTTCTCCTATTCTATGGTCTTGCTGCTGAGAGAGTAAGAATAGAAAGCAGAAGCTCGCCCGCGGGCGAAAGACAAGGGATGATTCTTCTAAGATACGAACTTGCGGAAGGAATGAAAAGGTATTCGACTAAGACGGGGACGGGTATTCCCGAAGATGCTTGACCTAAGAGATAGAGACGAGAACGAGACTAAGAAAATCAGATATTGGAGAGGAAAGAAGCAGTGCGAGTAGAGTAGAGCAGCTTGGTAGCTCGCAAGGAGCGAAGCCTGCTTGACCAACGGGAGAAGCCAACTCCGTTCGTTCAGTTCGGTAGAACGTGGGTCTCCAAAACCCGATGTCGTAGGTTCAAATCCTATCTCCGCACTAAGTAAGGGTTTCATTCTGCATCACTCTCCCCGTCGTTCTCGACCTCGCAAGGTTTTTGAAGCGGCCGAAGCGGGAAGTGACAATACCGCTTTTCTTCAGCACATTTTGGATGATTTGAGCGAAAACGGAGTACAAAGTTCAGCCTTTAAGGAGGCTATGAATCAAATAGGGCTGGTGGCGCAGTCCCCACTTGACCAATTTGAGATTGTCCCATTGATTCCTATGAATATCGGAAACTTCTATTTCTCATTCACAAATCCATCTTTGTTCATGCTGCTAACTCTGAGTTTTTTCCTACTTCTGATTCATTTTATTACTAAAAAGGGAGGAGGAAACTTAGTCCCAAATGCTTGGCAATCCTTGGTAGAGCTTATTTATGATTTCGTGCTGAACCTGGTAAACGAACAAATAGGGGGTCTTTCCGGAAATGTGAAACAAAAGTTTTTCCCTTGCATCTTTGTCACTTTTACTTTTTTGTTATTTTCTAATCTTCAGGGTATGATACCTTATAGCTTCACAGTTACTAGTCATTTTCTCATTACTTTGGGTCTCTCATTTTCGATTTTTATTGGCATTACTATAGTGGGATTTCAAAGAAATGGGCTTCATTTTTTAAGCTTCTTATTACCCGCAGGAGTCCCACTGCCGTTAGCACCTTTTTTAGTACTCCTTGAGCTAATTTCTTATTGTTTTCGCGCATTAAGCTTAGGAATACGTTTATTTGCTAATATGATGGCCGGTCATAGTTTAGTAAAGATTTTAAGTGGGTTCGCTTGGACTATGCTANAATTGCAAGGTTCATCGGCGGTTTGAGTAAGGACATTGCATACAAGCTTGAGTTGCAAGCTTACCATTCCTTTGGGGATGTTTGCAAGCTGTCCACAAGGATTGAAAAGTAATTGAAGAGCATGAAGTCCTTGGCCCCCAAGAAACTCTTTAAGGAAAGTAACTACCAAAGGGGTTCACCTTCCTACACCAAACCATATATGGCACCTACGACTTATGATAAGAACAAAGACAATGAAACACCAAAGGAGAAAACAGGTTTTGTGAAGAATGATGCTCCACGGCCTGATTTGAAGAACAAGAAATGTTTCAAGTGTCAAGGTTATGGGCACTTCCAAACAAATTGTCCAAACTGAAGAGTTATGACTCTTAGAGAGATAAATGAGATTGATGATGCTTGTCAAAGGGATTTTAGTGAAGAAGAGGAAGTAGATGAGAGTGAGAATGAGGTTATTGAGGAAGCTGATAGTGGATTACGATGTGTTTGGGAGCCCTCATCCAAACGAGTATTTTACAGAGAGCCGACAAGGAATTCCATTAATAACCAGCCGTTTTGATTCTTTGGAGCAACTTGATGAATTTAGTAGATCTTTTTAGGAGGACCCAATGACCGTAGATTGAACCTATCCAATTTTTATAGTGCGATGGTTGGCTGTTCACGGACTAGCTGTACCTACCGTTTCTTTAAGATACTTATGCTCAAAAAGTTGTTGCATACTCAAGTAAACCCCCAAGAGAACCAAAGGGAGAACTTGTTCCATACAAGGTACACTATCAAGGGAAAAGTTTGCTCAATGATCATTGATAGTGGGAGTTGTACCAATGTTGCTTCCACCAAACTTGTGGAGAAATTGGGGCTGCTGGCACCTAAGCCCTTGCACCCTTAGCCCCCACCTAAGCCATTATTCAAGCTCCCACACAAACAACTCCCGAAACACTTTCCCAAACACCATCCAAGGCACCAACCCGTAAAACCCTTTTCCTAAACAGCACCCAAATAGAAAAATCAAATGAAAAGATCAAGAATAAGGCAAACAAGCATAGAAAACCTAAGCTTTTCCAACCGGGGGATTTAGTTTGGATTCACTTGAGAAAGGAGAGGTTTCCAAGTAAAAGGAAGAGNCCTCTCATTATTGGGTGTGACTCGAGACAACTATGGTTAACGGGTTTTTATTTTTTGTTACTTGCGAAAGCCTAATAGCGCGAAAAAAATGTTTTCTTTAGTTCTCTTGGTATCCAAACAGTGGTATTTAAGTGAAAGGAAAATTAAGTGAGTCATTCTGGAGTGTTTTTTTTTTTTTTTAAGTTCTTTTGAGCTCAATTTGCAGCTATTAAATGTTAGATTTAGGGTTCTTTGTTAAGCATTAGATGAAACTACTATGAAATGACATTCCTTTGAACCAATAAATAATTAAAGAAATGAATAAAAAGAACTTCATCAAAATTTTATTAGACTGTCATATTAAGTTACCAAGATGATAGCAGAATAGGATTTTGGTAACATTTTAATGTGCAATGTCATACTTGTAATGCAATATCCAAGTTGTAACATTTTATTTTGTTATCAGATAATGTGAAATATTAATAAAATGCCGTTATGCATTACAAGTGATGTTTTTTGTTACTAAAAAAGATGTCACTCCGGTGATTTTACTATGATTTTAAACAAGCAATTGCTGTAAATTAACTGTGCCTTAAAGATTGTTGAGCTCCAATGGTTTTTGTGATTAATCTATGTGCAGTACACTGCTATGGCTTATAAGTCTTATAATCCTGTCGGCTGTATGGAGGGCTTTTCTTCCTCTGAAATCAACAACATGGTGGCCATATGCCTTGCTAATAATAACATCTGTTGGGTTTGAAGAAGGGCTTCGTGTCTTTTTCTGGAAAGTTTACAAGTAAGTTATTATCTAATATCTTAGATGTGGTTTATCATTCTTTGTATCTCAATTGTAACATAAATGTTGGCTACACTCATGAATTGACATGAAAGGGGAAAATTTTGTCTACTTTAAGTCAGTAGTTATGCTTCTGTTGATCATTATGTATGCTATTACAGTGAGCTGTTTAAGCACTAGTCACACTATCATCTTGGTTTCATTTTCTTCAGCCCAGTGATTTTGATTGTAAAAATAACCTAAATTATCAAAACAGTTCACACTATTAAAACCTTTTTGCTGCGTCATCATTCACTTTACGTCCACTGGGTTTGATGGTTAAAAAACCCTAATTATCATATTCAAGGATTTCATACGTTAGCTATCCTCTACCATCTGGCATACCCTTTGAACTTGATAGAGGGCATAATCTTAGAATTAAAGGAAAATTTTATTCCCTTACATTGTAAGATATACTGGATTAGTTAAACTATGTTGTATATGAACATTTATCTTTTGCATATGCTTATATACTGCTATACTTCAACTTAAATTTCTGATGGAGCTGTATTTTATTTTTTTTTCCCTTTGTGGTTGTATGAGCACTTTGATGTGGGCTTTCTATTAGCATTCTCCTAACTTCCTTCATAATGTTATCTTGTATTAGCTTCAACTCTTGTTCCATTTCCTGAGTTGGTGTGTTCATTCTTGTCTCATTGCTAGCTACTGGTCTATACTTTTATCAAGCTTACAACAGATCTAACATTTCAACCTCTTGGGGACTTGCATATCCATCATTTTCAGTCTTCTTTTCTTAAACAAGTTGCATGATGTAAAGCGACCTCTGGTTTTTGTGATGGTTTTGAAAATTGTCCATACCATTTCCTTCATGTTTTCTCTCATCCGCCTTTGTGGGAGTTGTTACTGATGTTCTGATAGGAAGGTCTTCTTTTTCCTAGAACATTTTCTAATTCTGATATATTTTAGGTAGTGTAATTGAAATATGGTGGACTGAAGAACCTGTATATTGCAAGGGTATGTTGGTTTTGGTAACATCTATCTTTTTGGACTTAATGTAGGAGGTTGGAAGACATGTTGGACGCTTATGCTGACAGAGTCTCAAAACCGCGCCTGTTTCTCACTGATAAAATGCAAATTGCACTTGGTGAGCTTTATAGAGCTATCAAATTACTTTTCCAGACTGTATAGTTGAAGAAGCGATCAAATTTTAGCAATAACATTCTTAGGGTGTGTTCATTTGTGATGAGTTTTAGATCTTAGTTATATTCTGATTCTTCAGAAAATTCAACTCCTGAGAGTTTGATATTTTTTAATCAAATTCGTTGGACGCCATAAATAAACTAATTAATTAGTTATTTATGAAATTTTATTGATATAAAGTTGAAATAAAACTGTAGGCTTGTGATCCTCTTGCCTAGCAGGGAAAGATATTTTGTAGGGAACATGATCAGTTTTGTAAGCCCACAAGGGTATCAAGCATTCACATGTAAGAACTTAATTGCTTATCCATTTTTTGATTTGTCTGTAAATAATGGACAATTTCTTCATATATCAAACCATAGTTTATTTAGTGCATAAGCATAATAACCAATTTGAATTTTTATAAAATATACAAAGAAAAAGGTTATGATTGTCTGAACCTTCCTCTTTCACCTTCTGTTGATTAAACATATGTTACAGTTTCTATGAGTGGTCAAGTGTTGGAACAAATACTTGGTTGTGAAGTAAATGTAGCAGATAAAAGACTAAAAGAAGATAAAAAAAAAAAAACTTTTATTGTGTCACTTAAATAATATAAGATTCTTGAACCCAAGAGTTAAGAATGAGTAGCCTTTTCTCTGTAGTTACTTGATAAACTGATTTAGGTACTGATGTCATGTCAATTGTTTGTGCAGCTGGTGGATTAGGCCATGGTGTGGCGCATGCTGTTTTTTTTTGCCTTAGTCTCTTAACTCCAGCATTTGGTCCAGCCACATTTTTTGTTGATAAATGCTCACAGATACCCTTTTTTCTTGTTTCTGGTGAGTCATTTAATTCTTGTAAATATTTTTTGTCCTCCTTTTATATATATTTTTCACATCTAGTTCAAATACAGTCTTTAAATGCATTGGTTTATCTCTCGTGTCCACTAAATTAGATTTTGCTGTGTAGTTTTCTGTTATCGGTATTTACTGTGAATTGACATAATTGGCTAATATTTCAAACATTGATCTGCATTTGTGTTGCTGTTTTTTAACAAACAGTTTTTTGTCTTAACTGTTGCAGCATTTATTGCTCTTGCATTTGTTACAATCCACACTTTCTCAATGGTTATTGCGTTTAATGGGTATGCTGAAGGGAATAAAGTGGACCAGTATTTTGTTCCAGTTGTTCATTTTGTTGCTGGAATGCTGGTAAAGTCTTCTCTTATTTTGCTTGCTTTTGTCATATATACACTAAAAGTTTTCTTGTTGAGAATTTTATTTCTAATTTTTCACTCTGAAAGGGTACATTCAGAATTATTCCTAGAACAGCAAGATATGTTCATCTATGCTATGATGAAGCTATGATTGTCTAATTTATTTAAAATTTGAAAATGTACCTAACTAATGTCCCCTTCATTTGTAATTTTATCTTAATATTTTAAAATTTTTCTCAAGTTACAAACTAAATTCCCCTTAATATCCCATAAAGAAAGAGAGATGCCCTCAATAAGTGATCGGACAAGAAGGTCTTGATGTTCCATCATCTTCTTTATCCTTCCACTCATACATGCACATGAGTACTGGTTTAATGACCAAATGTGTTTTCTTTCCTTTGGCATTCAAAGAAACGTCTATCTCTATCTATTAATTTTTGTTGGTGATAAAATCTTATATTGTCCTTCAACATTGCTACCTTACCTTCCAAATAACTAACCTGTGTTTTTGTCAATTTGCAAATGTTCCATTTTGGTACTAGCTGAGTGTGTCATGAATTGTGAGAATAGACTTCAATGGTGCTTACCAATTTTTTCTCCTTTTGGTATTTTCCTCAGACACTGGTAAATTTTGCATCTGGGGGTTGTGTTATTGGGATTCCTCTCCTTTATGTCATGGCATTCTTGAGTTTGATTCACTGTGGGAAGATGGTGTGGAGAAGATTAACAGAACATCAAATCCGGCAGGGTAATTCTTTGTAATTTGTCAACTCTCCTACCTAACTTTTTGATTCAGATGTGTACTTCGCTTCACATATAAGTTCTCGCAATAACCTCATGAAATTAACTGCTTTCATGCATGAAGATGCATTCATGTTGCAAGTCTATATCCATGATTATTTATCTGAACCTTTTATTCTGTCAACCAATATACTAATTCTAGTCAATTGGTTATTTTGTTTCTTATTCTCTTTTTTTGTTTGTCCCCAAGTCAAATTTTTTAGAATATATGTATTTGGTATCCACCTATGGAGGTTATATGGTTTGGTGTATCTAAATTTTAACGAATGTATTAGTTGTATTTAACATCTTGTACACTGACACTTATAAATCCGTATGATAGTGTATTTTTCCTGAAAAATCCTATTGGTGTGTTTTTATGTTCTATATTTGACTTGCACCCAGCTGAAATTTTACTTTTGTTCTGGTTTTTTTGTATTTGGTATGTTACCCTCACTTCCACTACACCGAGAATTATGTGATAGAGGAGGCTGGTTGTTCTTGTGGAGATTGATCCATTCTCTGAATAATGGGATTCAGACCGCCTCTAAGCTTGTCACCCCATGAAGTAATCTATAGAAGGTAAAATATAGGTAAAAAATTTACTATTGTAATATAGATATAGGTCAAGACAGAATTAAATAAAAAAAATTTAAAAACATTAGGGTCTTCTTTATCCAAGCTTTTTAGGATCTTATGAGTTGATATGCATCTGTGATTAAGAGGACCTTATGAATTGATATGCATCTGTGATTAAGAGTTACTTCATTTTCTATCGTTTCTTTGTTAATCATCAATCCAAACTTGGATTTTGCTCAGGTCTAGAAACCTGGTGGTCAAGATATTACCCAGATAGCCAACAAATGATGAACGAATTTTTCTTCCCTATTAGTTCTGCCAATATGAGAAAAAAGCTCGTCTAATATTTTCAGAGGAAAGTTGCTCAAAGATGAATCCCAAACTTTAGCTTTTATCTCAGGACGACTAGCTCTTATCGTCTGAAAAAGAACTATAACAACCTTCCATTAGTTCATATACTCTAGTTTGTTTCGGTGATGGTAGAAAATGATGAATTTCTACCTGTTTTTTGCCAGTTTGTACAGAACATCGAAATAGTAAAAAGTTGTAAATATCTTTAATATGTATCCTTAGGATACATACATTGATAATGCTGAGATCGGAAGTAGAGATCAGGTTAGTCGGCAAGCACCCAACAAATAGGATGTTGCAAGAACATGTAGTCAAAAGTTTTTGCTTTTGGATTCCTTACACATGATACAGAGATATATACATCCTCAGTCATCTTTTATTGAATCATGCTATTACTGTTCATTTTTCTTTTGGGTTTTGCTGAGGATTTAAACTTTCTTTTTGATGTTTTAGTGTTAAGAGTTGGTTGTTAAGATGGGATTTTGCAGAAAAAGCTTTTTGAGATGATTGTATTTACCCCCCCAAGTGTTTGGTCTATTAGTTCAGATCCTACGATGTAAACTACTGGAATAGACCCCCTGATTCTATCAGATGTTAAACTTGGAGCAGAATAGGTGTATTTAATATACTATTGTTTTCCAGTAAAGTTAGGTTAATGTTGCCTTAAAAGGCATTTTGTCTCTGCATAAAAAATGTTATTTTAAAATTAAGATTTATTTAATGGTTGTTAGTTTGAGGGGAAGGGGGGAGGGGAATCTCCCAGTATTTGAAATGCCAAAAGTGTGGACTGTAGATTAAGTCCTCTTAAGTTTTTCTTTTCTGCCATGGAGTTTTCAGTGAGCCTTACTTAAAGGCCCCTGCATCAGTTCGTCTATTTCGTCTGTATAAATGGTCTTAAGGGTAGCGTCACTTTTCAAGTGAACCATTGGAGATATCCAATGATCAAACTCGGGACTCACAAAGGATCTACCAATATAATAAACTATGTCATTGAAGGAATTTCTCTCACAAATCCGAAGTCTGGGGATTCAAAAAATTAAAAATTAAAAGAAGAAACAAAGTTTATCTATCCAATGTTATTATATGAACTAAAACAAGTTCCATGGTTTATAAGGAAAAATTTTGGATTGGTAGTTTTATTTCCAAGGGATTCGCTCTACACAACCAATATCAATATTTGTGTTTATTCGTATAATATATAAATTAAAATGGGTTCCTCTTACAATCTTTTTATTTTTCCAAGCAACTTTCTACGGAGTTTTAAAAAACTAGGATTTACCTTCCTTGAATTTAATAAACGTTTACATTAATTAGTTTATTTGGATATGATTTTTGTTGCTTACAAACCCTCATTTTGATGTTGCCTGAGTTTTAAAAGTTCAGATTCTACCCCCAAAATGTTCATTTTTTCTTAAACATTTTTTACAATAGGATGCGGGGTATGTCCTCTCCTAGTAGTTTAAACTGCAAGATTTGGACCTTAGTGGACCTAAACGCTAAACCCCATGGGATAAATACAATTAGCTCTATGGCAGACTTGATATGTAAGGTCTTTGGTCTTATTGTGAAAACTTGAACCCAATTTATTTATTTATTTTTTTCTCAATCCAATAACAAAAATGATTCAAAAACATTTAAAAAGATTTGCACAAGTATTTTAAACTCAGACATATACATAAACGTAGAATTAAAATTAAAAAGCGATGGATAAATTTTCCTATTGATGATAAATTTTAGTAGACATAATTTATTATAGTATGGGTTTTGTTTCTGACTCTACATTTTAGAAATTATTATTGATATAGTGATTAGATAAAAATAAAACAAATATATAAAGTAATTAAATGAAAATAAAATAAAGGGTATCAGTAACTTAAATTATGACTTAATCTTAAACACTTTCCATTTAATTTTAATCTAGCAATTACACTTTTAATTTAAAAGGACAAACTTAACATAAAAAGAACCTAACGAAACTCCATAGCTAGAGCTTCATAACATCCATTAATCAATTGTTGGTCATGGAATTTCTGGGCGAAAAGATTGAAAAAAGGAAAAAAAAAAAAGGTGTGAAAATGAATATTGACATGGAGATAAAGTCCGCATACTTTCACTCTCAAGGAAAATGAACAAATTAAAGAACATTTAATTCAACCTTGGAAAATTTAATTAAGGTTCAATTTACACTTTAAATGGGATAAATGGTAAATAGAAAAAAACAAAAATTACGCCATTCCAGAACAATTAGGATGTATATATACCAAGCTTTCTATTTCTGGTTCCATTATTACTAACCCCAAAAAAGAAAAAAAGAAAAAAAATGGGACTTGTAATCTGTATTATAATTTATACATATGGGATTAATGTAAATAAATAAAATAAGCATCTGAAAATTTGTAGTTGAGTCTGGTAGGTATTTTGTCCAGTGATGAACTTGTGTTCACTTCAGAAAGAACTTCCAAATATCTCTATCAGTCATCTCCTTGATTAAATGAACTCCAAAAATGGATTCTTCATCGACGAGACTCCTCAAGTGTCGTGCGCCGTTATTGAAACCGACATAATTCTTCTTCGTTGCTAAGTAAACGACTCCATATGGAGGCCTCAAACACTGGTTAAGCCGAAAAAATAGAACTAGTATTAAATGGAGAACATATACGACAGGACTTCTAGTATATTTCTTTTTCTTCTATGCCCAGAAAGCAGTCAATCTTTTCTTATATGTTCACTGAGCTAAATTAGGAAAAACTGAATCTTAGATTCATGGTGCAGCAACAGAAGGAGATACCAAATCATAAGGCAAAACAATGAAAATTACAAGCAATGAGATAGAGAAAGCAAAAATGTACTAAAATGAAAACTTGCAATCCAGTAATGCAATTGTTGAGATCCCAGATTTCTTATATTTAACCTTATTTGACATGAATAACTTCCTATTAAAGCAACAGGATTAGAAGATATCTAATGAGATACAACTCCAGATTAGAGCAATTAAACCTGACTCTAAGGCTAGTTAATGGCATCCAGGTCATAGTTTATTCAATATCAGGAAAACCAACAAACTTATACAAGGCTCTTTATTTCCGTTATAGAAACAGTAAATTGAGAAAAAGCATGTAAACTCATAGTTTGTATCTTTATAAGTTTCACCGCCTTACTAATATATCAACCCATGATGATAATTGTGAACAAGAATGCTAATGTTTTAATGACATGAAAGAACAAGAAAACAATAAACTAACCTTTTTAATAAGTGAATATAGCTTCTTCAATGAGGTCACAGAATATGGGATCTCAGTCATCAAAATAACATCATAACCACCTTCACCCTGATCTGCCTCGCTAGCCCTCTCCCATGCCCGGCTTCCTGAAAGTTTTCTTGACCTCCTTGAAGAGATATCCTGTCCTATGATGCTACCATCTTGGCTACTACATCCATCCATGAAATCCTCCTCAGAGAAGCTCAGGCTCATCCCTGTTGTCATTTCAGATACGTCACTCCTTATAACAGACAAGACTGTGGGGAGTTCTTCCCAATCACCAGCATAGAAATGCACTGTTGGAGCCAGAGTTTGCCTTGATGGTGTCAGGGGACCCTCTGGTTGTCGGCTCTGCCGGTCTCGAGCTTGCTCAAGATTGGCAAGGACATTTGGTATAGTTGTGCATCTAATAGTTTCCGCACTGAGATCTTGAAAATGTACTGTGGAAGCCCCCTGTATAAATTGGAAGTTTCTTTTTTTTCAGACAGTTCAAAACCATTTTGATAAAAGAAATTATTAACATCAGAATACACCTAGAAAACTAGTGGTTACATCGAGGAACTACTTAGTTAGAACTCCAATGTAGTTGCTACCAAGTGCAATGTGAAAAAATGTAATGAATTATGACTAGAGTTAAAGAGAAATAAAAAAGGAACAGAAAGAATAGATACCTTCAAGCAAGCAAAAATCCCAGGAAGTCCATAGCTGCATCCCAACTGTAAGAATAAAAAAAGCCAAGATATCAACTTTTATGTCATAGAAAACGATAAATTATAATTTAAATCTTATTGTTTTAACAACTTTTTTATGACTGAATTACCTCAAGTACCCTTTTGCCTCTTAAGCTCAGCTGTCCATCACGAATCTCATGCTTAAGAACATTAACAAGATCAATTGAGCCCTCCCAAGATTTTAGAAATCCTATATATTGGAAAAATCAAAGCTTTAGAATCGAATTAATCAGTCCCAACAATTCCTATCCTTGCATTGATGAGGAAACTGCTCTCATAAATATTACCCTAGCTAAAATCTCTATCACCACCAAATCAAATTGAACAAAGTCATTTTATAGTTCTTACTGCGTACCATCAGGTTTTGAGGATATTGTTTCTGAACCAGAGAACCCAATTATATCAGCAACACTAACTCTTCCCTGCAAGAGATTGAAATAGACATAAAAATTAAGCAAGAGATTGAACTAGACATAAAAATTAAGCTTTGATTCCCAATGTTAAATTAATAACAAATAATTGCACCATAACTTTGTAACAAGCATTTCCTCTAATGGCCTCTAGAAAAGCCATAAATATGGTTACAGAAGATATAAACAACAGCCAAGCAGTGCAACCCAGTTTTCTTCGTGCAAAGGAAGGGAGAGAGAAAAGGAAGAGTCTACTTTCAGCCAACCAACCACCAACTAACCATCCTCCCCTCCATTCCTCTGGGTGGAAGGCGAAAACAACATAGATGAAAATATTTAAGCGTGGATTTCAATGTAAACAGGCACCTATATTTTACAATTGGATTTCAGTGGCACACACTTTAAAATCATATCAACGTCTATATACACCTTTACAACACCAATGCACTAACAAAATAAACCATAAACTTGAACATTCCAGTGGTTTGACAGAAAAAACTACTGCCAGATAAACCAACTGCAAGGTTTTTACGCATTAATCAATTTTGCAACGAATAAGACAAAGTATAGATGCTGATCAGCTAAAATTCATAAACAAAGATTTGACATACCTTGAACACATTGAAACCTTGCAAGTCTACATTCTCTCCCGCGTATTTATATGGGTGTGCAATCTGTACCTTGCAAAAAGGAAGATGTCTTAGCGTGTAATGCAATTTATAGCTTCAACTCTCTCAAAAAAAAAGATAAATAATTTCTATGCTATGCAATAAAGTCTACAAAGCAGGTCAGTGCTGGTACATTTGAGTAGTAGAAACACAAACCTTTGAAGGGAGAATCTCAACAGCTGGTGACGGGAGATGCACATCTCTTTCTGAAATGGTGGACATGCTATGGCTTCCTCGGTCTTGCGGAACCAAGCCAGGCAAGCATTGTGCAAGCAACGATGGTGCACGCATTGTACCTAGATCTCTTTAAAACTATTCTCAAGATAGAACAACCTATTAAAAAAACAACATTTTCCATTAATATCTAGATCACTCAAGTACCCCAAAAACAAAAAATCTTAAAAATCCATATCAACCACCCCTCTACATCAACTGAATTCACAAGTCATGAAATTTTGTTGATGCAAAATCAATAAAAATTGGGAAGCAGAATATCAAACAAGAGAATCATATATGATCATCAAAGTACTTAACAGAGTAACCAATTAAGAGTCAATGTTAAGCTCAAAACAAACAAGGAAAAAGCATCAAGCAGCAAACAAAGCCAATGAAAATCCTCATAATCATTTCAAAAATCAAAACCCATAAACAGAATGCAAACTTGGCAAAATATGATAGACTAAAACACAAAACACAAAATCTAAAAAATTTAAACAAGAAGAAAACAAAATCAAACTAAAACCAAAGCCATCAAGAACCAAAAAACAGATCCCAATGAAGTTGCCACCATAAAATATTTAAGAAAATTAAAAGCAACCCACATGATCAAATGCATTCAAGAATAAAACCCAGAAGCCAAAACCAAAACTAAAACTAAAACCAACCCACATGTTCAATGGCATTCAAGAACAAAACCCAGAAGCCAAAACCAAAATTAAAACCAAAACTAAGACATCCCACATGTTAAATCACTTAAAAGAACAAAACCCAGAATAAAAATTACAATGAAATTTCACAATAATCAACAACATAATATAATTTAAGAGAAAAGTTCAAAGAGGTCACCTATGAAAACAAGAATTATCTGGAGAATCTTGGTAATCTGATAGGGCAGTAAAGGCTCTTTTTATAGTAATTAATATTTAATTTAATTGCTAATTATAAATGGTGAGAAATGAACGACAAAATTAAAGTCTGAAATTTCACAGAAAAGAGAAAGATTTCATAAACAAAAGTCAAAAAGGAATACCAAAACACTACACAGAAGCTTCCGTTTCAGGCCTGGCCTTCACTGTAACAATTTTCTTCCGAAACTGCCCTTGTGTTTCTTCTTAATTGCGTAATTACCACTGTGATTTTTCAGGTAGTTGATTAATGTCATTAGACTATTTAGACAAGCATATGCGGATATTCTTTTATTTTTTAAGGACACTTTTTCGAAATATTAGCATTTTAGTCCTTTGACTTGATGGGCTGAAAATGACAGAAATACCCTTCTAAAAATAACAAAAATACATTACACAAATAACACTAGTGTGAAATATGTTCTTACTAACTTGAAGGAAAGTGATTTGGATTTATATTAGCATTGTTTCTGTAAGACATTTTTTTTAAAATCATTTTTAGAGGATTATTTTCATCATTTTAGTGTAATTTTCAAGTTCATCATCTAAAAGTCTCAAAGAATAAAAATGTTAATATTTGAAACGAAGGTCCTTGACGAATATATTAAAACTATAAGGATGAAAATTTGACGAATATATTAAAACTATAAGGATGAAAATAAAATTCTCTCGACAATTTGCTTTTATATAAATATTTTCTAATCCGTTTTATTAACTGTCAAAATAGTTCTTTTATTTAATTATTTGATATTGCTACGTGGCTTATCCATCTCCCTTAAAAAATAAATTTTCAAATTAAGTGTTTAATTGGTATATAAATAATAAATTAATGATATATTACTAACTCAAAAGATAAAACGAGCGTTGGGATGTGTTGTTAAGATGCACAGTGACTCTCAAGATATATAACATTACATGACAAACATACATACTATATCTCTTTGATTATTGGGGACATTTTTTTTTATTATCAAACTTTCTAAAAGTTGTTCAATTATAGACTATTTCATTGCAATTATTTTTCTTTATTAACGATAACTTTATATATATATATCTTACAAAAATAGAAAGGAGAATACTTTAAAAAAAAAAAAAAAAAACCAAATATAAAGTCTTCCACTAAATTTAAGATATTTTTTTAATCATTTATACACTTTTTCATTATAAAAGCACTTTTACAAACAAATAAGCAAAAGCACTAACAGCGTCCTCTCCAGCTGGAGAACTCATTGCTAAATAACCAAAATAAATAATTAAAAAAAAAAGTGCTTCTTTAAATACTTATAAATGCAGTCTGCACAATTATCTATTAATATTTTAAAGTATCAAAGATACTCTAAAACATTCATCCATTTTCAATGTCCTCATTAAACCCTTACATTTTAATTTTTGTTTAAATAATTTTCTTTTTAAATATAAGAAATGACACTCTTTTTTGAAAAAATAAATATTTCAAAGAAATAAATATAATTATGTGTCACTGTTACAATTATAGGCTTTTTGTAAAGAAAGCCAGTGGTTGGTGGGCTATGCCAGGCCGGGTCGGGCTGTAGTACTCTTTTGGAAGTAAAACCGAGTCCAAGTCAACCCACTCCACAGTCCACACCACTTGCGGTTGCAGGTGCCGATTTGAGAAAACGTTACTCCTCGTGTCATATAAAACTCACAATTGACTTTGACTCTTGCACTCCGAGTTGACCCTTCAATTCCATATTTAAAAAAAAAAAAAAATGAGCATTAATGAAGTATTAAAAGGAAGAAATTTTGTAATATTTTGAATCAATTTAATTTTGTTGAAATTCTTTTAATATTTTTTCTTATTTTTTTCTGTTTGATTATTTTTTTGATATATGTTATTTCTATAATTATTTATCTTAATATAGGGCATTGATTTACAACTTTATATATTGTTATAATTTAATTTTATATTTTGATGAAACAATATTATTTACAGTAGCGGATCCAAAAATTTCTATTAGAATGGACCAAAATAAAAATTAATTATATATTAATATTTTTGTCCATTAATATCTTTGTTAGGGTAGACTAAAATCCAGAAATTGTACATATTAATATTTTTTTTTTAAATTGAGGGTGGGCTCTTAGCAAGTACTAGATTTGCCACTGGTTATGTATTTATTAATTGATATTAAAATAATTAAACATTCACTATCAAAATGTTTATTTATCGAGTCAAGGTTGCCAATTTTCTGAATTTTAGTAATCGAATCATTTGATCCATTCAAAAGGCTAAAGTGTTTACTCATTATTATACTAATAATGAGTGAAAAAGAAAAAGTCCATTGAGCTTATCTTAAAATTACACTTTATTTTTTTTCCCCAAACATTGATTGACTTTATATCTCTAAAAACAATAAATTTTTAATTGGTTTTGGCAAATGCTAAATATAATATTGACTTAAAAGAAAATTAAAAATATTGAACCAAAATTCTCAAGTTATTTATAGGGAAAAAAAAAAAAAAAAACCTTTGGTGAGGAATAACATAGTGTCATAGTTTACAAAATTAAAAGTTTAATCACTTCTAATATAATAGACAATATAGATAAAAAAAAAAAAAATTAATGTAATGAATATAAACAGAAAAAGAGATTAAAGATGAACTAGATCACGTTTTTCATGAAAATAAATGAATAATTCTGCCAAGCATTTTATTTAATTTTACCTTCATTGAGATGAAGATTATGCTTAAAAAATGTGAAAAATGAGGATGTTTGAAAACAAAAGATAAGTATGTTGCGTTTCTTTCATGTAATTTGTGCCTAATGTTTGTGATTTGAACAAATTAAAAATATATATATATATTTTTTCTCTTTTGTAAGGTAAAAGATAGAATTTGTGGAAAGGAGAAAAAATAATAAATAATTGATGGGATAAAATAATAAAATAATAAAGAGAGCCCACAAGTGAAGAGAAAATAACAGCTAATAATAATAATAAAAAGCTGAATAGGTTTCCTTAAAAATGGTTTAATGATTTAAATCCAACCTAAATACTCGAACCAATGTCCAAGATTGGAGCAAAAGGTAACCATGTACATTGATGTAATACGGAAAGCAAACATCATGAATATGCAATATGGCAAGCTAGGATTAAGGCTTGATTTCCTGAATTATTCTTCATTAATCGGCTGATTGCATGTGATCTCACCATTAAGGTGCAATATTTTATTTCCTAGTTTATACTTTATTTTTTTCTATAAATAGGACTTTGTACAAACATACAATACAATGAAAATACAAATATTACAATTGTAATTCTTCTTCTTCTTCTTTATTCCAGCATGCTCTTAGCAATTTAATTGCTGCTTTTGCCTCTCTCTGATCAGCTTCTGACATGGTATCAGAGTTTTTAGCTTAGCTTCATTTCCGCTCAAAACAATCCTCTCCAGTCTTCGTTTTGTCAATCTGCAAAATAAGGCACTCAGATTAGTCTTACTCCCATAAACAGAACACTGTCTACCTTTATCCACTATGGATACAAGCAAACTACCACCAGCCTTAGACCACAACCAAACCAGTTGCCAAATAGACTCCACAGCCAATTCAGATGGGCTCACCCAAACCAACCCAACTTGTCAACAAAACCAAAATACTAGGCAAAGCAAAAACACAAGTTCATATGGCCCAATCCCTTTTGGGTTCATGGGTCAAAATCCGACCCGACGGGTCCAAATCCTTACTCGCTCTTCCAACTTGTGTCACCCACCGTCAAACACCCAGATACTAGGAGATCCCCTATATTCTCCGATGTCTGACGGCTCTGAGCTTGTGCTCGTGAAGCAACCTCTCACTGGTTCTAACAACTATGCAACCTGGGCTCGCAATTTCCGATGAGCCCTAATCACAAAAGACAAAGAGGGGTTCATAGATGAAACCCTCTTGCCACCAGAAGACCCACAAATGGTCAAACATTGGGTTAGATGCAACACCCTTATCCAGGCATGACTAAGCAATTCCTTAACCCAAGAGATTGTTGCCGGACTCCCACAAACTGAAGATGCCCACGAAATGTGGGCAAATATTCAAGAAATGTATGGCTAGCTTGATTTCGCCAAGATTTTCACCCTCCGGCAAAAATTTGATGAAATCAAACAAGGTAAACTCAATATCACCACTTATTTTAAAAGATTGTATGTCATTTGGAATGAACTTGATGTAGTAGCAGAGCCATTTGAAGGGCCGCCAGCGACGCTTTAGCAGATTTAGAGAGCCAAAGACTAGGATTTGCTCATTCACTTTCTCATGGGTCTGACTGAAGCCTTCCTCCCATTTTGTACCTAGATGTTGGCAACCACGCCAACTTCGTCTTTGAGAAACAATTACCAATTGGAGGTGCAAGAAGAAAGTAAGAGCCAGACCACCAAAGAGCAATCCCGATCTACTGACCCTGCTGAGTTTGCCATCGCCCATGGAGACTCTGATGGTGCAAAGAAAAATGGAAGGGGAGAAGTTCACAGTGATGGGGTAGTGAAGACAGAACTGGTTTCGTAAAATGGAAATGGAAGGGGTGGCTTTGTGTGGCTAGGGCTTTAAGAAGAAAAGGGTTTTAATTTATATGGGGGCTCAAATGTAATCAACAGCCCATATCAGCTCTTTCAATCCAATGGTCCAAATCGTCCAAATCCCACATCTCACATTAATGCATCCAATAGCTCATACTCAACCACATCTAATAGGTCCTATCAGGCCAATGGTTTTGGATCATCAAAAAGAGGTAAATTATATTGTGACCACTGTAAGCGGAGGAATCACAACCAGGAAAATTGTTGGAGGATTCATGGCTGACCATCCAATAAGAAATTTGGAAATTCAGCTGTTAATCGGATTGCCACAAATGCTAATCCAGGAAACATTGTTTCTGTACCCATGATTAGTTCAAAACAATACCAACAGCTCATCCAGAAATAATATTCCCCATGCAAACACGAAATCCTATGCAGATGCCACTTTTGTTTAAATTTAATTAAAGATGATATCTAGACTATTGATTCAGGGGCTAGTGACCATATTATTTGCAACCCCAAATACTTTTCCCACATATCCACACAATTCTCTACTTTTGTTCGCCTACCTAACGGAAATGTAACACTAGCCACACACATAGGAACTGTTCAGCTCATACCATACTCCATTCTTAAGAATGTTTTGGTTGTCCCGAATTTCCGATTTAACCTTATCTCTGTCTCCAAAATCTGTCATGATAATAATTGCATCTTAAAATTCCTTCTTAACATGTCTGAATTTCAGGACTCTTTGACTGGGAAAGTGATGGACTTGGGTAAGTTTCAAAATGGTCTTTACTACTGGATGGGTGATTTTGTCACAACTTTTCCAAATTTATCTTGTATTACCAAAAATAAAATTTCTGATTATAATACAAGTATTAATAAAAATTCTCTTATTCTTCATCAAAGATTGGGTTATAGTGCGTTTGTTCCACAACCTAAGTGTCCAATTTGTCCTCTTGCTAAACAATCTCGCACAACCTTTCCAAATAGTACCACCCACACTACACTACCTTTTGCCCACATTCATCTTGATATATGGGGACCATACCATACACCCAACCATGATGGTTCTAGAATTTTTCTAATAATAGTTGATGACTTTTCACAAGGAACCTAGGTATACCTCATGAGCTCAAAAACCCAAACATTCACACATATTTGGAACTTCCTATCCATGGTCACAACTAAGGGTAAAAATGGAGTTGAGTAGCTCGCGAGCTACTCGAACTTAACTCGATATAGGCTCGAACTCGACTCGACATTAAAGTTTGAGTTCGAGTAGTTCGATTAGTTAATCGAGTCGAGTTCGATCACAATGGTACTCGACTTGATATGTTCGCGAGTATTTCCAAGCTCAGGGGTTAAATTGATATTTTTTAAAGTATTAGGGGTCATAAATGTATATGTAATTTAAAAGTTGCAAATCCACCCCTGTTGAAATAATGTAAAGCAAGATTGTATACAAAAATCCCTAAATCATTTTATCTCTTTCTCTTCTTCTTCACAAATCATCTTCGCTGTTTTCTTCCCTCTCCTTTTCTATCGCCATTTTCTTCCCTCTCTTTTGCTATCGTCGGTCACCATCTTGCTTCATCTCCTCTCTGCCTCTTAGACTCTCAGGTATTGTGAAACTAAAACCCCTAAGTGAAACTAGAGTCCACTTTCAGTCAAATTTTGTTGGTCTTGGGATGTTATTAATGAGGTTTCTGGGTTTTGGAATTTTAATCAGTAGGGTTTCTGGGTTTTGGAATTTTTATCAGTGTAGTTTATGGGTTTCTGGGTTATGTATAAACAGATGCATCAATGGGGTATTGGGGTTTATGTGTAAATGATTGTTTCAGCTAAATGATTGTTTCAGTTGAATGCATTGAGAAGTGTTTGGTGTGATTAGTTGCTAGAATTTCTGATTTAAGCATGATGCATTGAGAAGTGTTGGGTACATTGAGAAGCTGTTATATTTACAATTCGGCTGAGGTAAATTGAAAAATATTGGTGGTGATTTGTCATTTGTGTTTTGGAAATGGTGTTTGCATGAGAGGAGATAGTTAGGTTGTTGAGAAATGAAACATGTAGATGTTGAGAAGTTTTACTTAAAAATGAAACATGTCATTTTATTAGATTAATTTCAAGTATCCTGTTTCTTTACTAGAAATTTAAAAAGCAAAGTCATTTTTGTAAACTTTTTAGCCCACGTCATGTCTAATTAAGATATAGTTAATAAGTTAAACTTGAAGGCTAGTGATGTCACATTGTCACTGTCGTAGATACATCACTGAAAGCTGTGGAGAGGCTATGATGGCCACATAAATAAATAATTAAATAAATTAAAAAAAAAAAGGATTAAAATAATAAAAGCATAATTAAAGAGTTAATTAGGGTAATAAGATGGTGACATTATTGTTAAAGAAATACAAATTGCAAAAACTTAAGAATAGAGACCAAACGCAAAGTTGTTGATAGCATTGTCTTCTTTCTATAGTGATGGGGTTTTGTTTTGGAAGATTAGTGGGTAATAATGGCAATAATTTTGGTTAAGTTGTTGTTTTCTTAGTTCAAATTTATAAAAAAAGGGAGGGTGCTTGTGTTCCTAATTGTCAATTAGCATACCGTATTTAATAGTGTTTTAATTCTTCAATTATAGGTATGGATTCAACTGGTACCTGTCCCACTCCCACAGTTAATACGAATGTAAGTGAAATTGACGCTATTGCTAGTAGCCCCCCGAACAATGAAGATGAAGGTAATCCAATCCATAGAAAGAAAAGAGGCAAGACATATGCAGTCTGGTCAGATTTTACAGAGGTGGTTCTACCCAACAGTACGAAAAAGGCAAAATGCAACTATTGTAAGACTAGACTTACCATTAATGCATCCCAAAGCACTACTGGCCTTTCGAGACATTTGAAAGTGTGTGCTTTGCGAATTGTTTCCCAGAGGCAACAACAACAAATTAACTTTTTGCCCTCAGATTCCAGTGCTAGGGAAAGTGAGATGTCTGCTCTAATAGGTGGTAAGTTTGATATGACAGTTATGAGGGAACTTATTGCTTATTGGGTGCTTATGCATAAGCACCCATTTACCATTGTGGAGGAGGAGCATTTAAACAATGTGCTCAAGTATGCGGCGCCATCTTGGGAAAAGATATCGCGCGTTACTAGTAGAAGTGATTGTGTGAAGGTGCATGAAACGAAGAAAAAAGTTGAAGAATCTGTTGAGGTTTGTTGATAAAATTAGTTTGACGACTGATTTGTGGAATTTGGGCAATCAAAAGATTGAATACATGGTTGTGACAGGGCATTGGATAAATACTAATTGGAGGTTGAACAAGCGTGTGCTCAGCTTTGTTCATATACCTCCTCCACTCGGCAGGATTCAGATTGCTGATTGTATGTTTAAGTGTTTGAGGGAATGGGGAATTGAAAACAAGGTCTTCACAATCTTAGTTGATAACGCCTCAAGTAATGATCTGACAATTAGGGTGTTAGAGTAGGTGCCCTAGAGCCAATCAATTATTATAGAATTGACTATTTGTAATAATGTTCATTGATCAATAAAAAGACATTTTATTCTATATCACGTAAATCATCATTGTATGTATTGATATATGTCCTTAGAATGGTAAAACCGTGACGAGGGTATCAAGTGTTTCAAATCTTGATAGTGAGAACCTTATGAGCACATATGGTGGCCATTCTAGAAACGTCCGTAGCCCTAGTATTATTTTGAAGTAGGGGCACAGATAATACGGTAAGACTATCATAATGTTGAACAATCTTGTCGAAAGGCAGTGACTGATCTCACTTGTCAAGGTTGTTTGGTGACAACCTAGTACAACACATAGGTGCTTGTCATAGGCAAGTTCACTGGACTGACCCACCAGAGGATTCCATATGGATGGTAACCCTAGTGTCTATGGAACAAATCCTCTAACGAATGGTGGTGCATGTGATCCTTAGACTTGAGATCACTGGAGTGCCTTGTGCACCGATTGGTGTAGTTTGACACTAGCCTAACGCAGTTCTATTCAGAGCTGTCAATACGGTCATGATTGGCTGCATCAAGATTATAATGGATAGACAGATGATTCATCACTCCCGGGTATGGGAGAAGTTATCTCAAGGCGCAATTCAGTACATGGCAATAACACTACAATTATGGCCACAGTGGGATTGAGTTGTTGCTCTATCCATATTATTATTCAGGTCATTGGTCCAATAACTGAATACATATATATCGAGAGTAACCGAGGTTGACACTATTTCTATGCCTCGGTCTCATTGAGATAACAGATGATGAAATGATCGGATTGTACGGTAACCATATTGTTGACAAGTAGCTAATTTGCTGAATCCAAATTTATCGGGTGGCCATGATGCCTTGCTAAGGGCCAATCTTGGTCTGTGTATTAGTGAGACGATTAATTAGTGTTAATCGCGATACTATACACTACCGGTATGATGAGGAGCCTATGGGTCACACACATAGAAGATAATTTAAGAACTTGGAAGTAAGAAGGGCGTTTTCGTCTTTTTAGGCAAAAGGGTATTTTGGTAATTTCATAGTGCAATTAAATTTGCTGAGGTCGTAGACTTTATTTAATTTGTTAATAAAATTAAATAAGTGAAATTATGTTTAAATATGTGTTCGCATATATTTAATTAAATTATCATTATTGTTAAATATTAATATATTTTAGATATATTAATTGAATTTAATTGAGATAATGATAATTAAAATTAAAATATCTAAATGGGGCTGTTTGGACATAGGAGTTGTTTGGTTGGTGTCCAAGTCCATTCCATGATGGAATAGGGTATAGTGTGCACTATATAAGTGCAACACTTTGTGAAATAATAAATTATTCATTACATTATTTCATTTACAAAAAAAAAAAAAAAACTCCAGCCCCTTCTTCTCTCTCACGCCAGTTTGCATTTTTGATTGAAATCAAAGTTTGCTTGATTTCTTCTTGGTTCTTAAGGCTAAAGAGGATCTGGCAAATCCCTCTTTAGTTCCTTGGGGTTATCTTCGTGTGGACTACATTGGTTTTATCATACTCTTGGGTCGGTAGCGAAATATGTTCAGAGACAAGTTGGAGGAGCCTCCAAACATGCGTATGATTTCTTAAACTCTAAACTGAAAATCTGCAGATTCTAATATTATGTATAAACTGTAAATTTGTGCCCTGATATTGGTTCTAAGGAAAGATCTATGATGTAAATAATTTTTGTTTTCCGCTGCTATGTATGATCGTTTCCTAATAGTTATGAAGGATAATTTTTCAGTATCTAGGAAGCTCCCTTGTAGAGGTAATTTTTTTTAGCATAAATTTTTACGTCATTTGTTGAATAAAATCAATTTTCACTATATTGTATAGCTAATATTTCATTACTTGTTTTTTCATTTCTTGATTGTAGGTAAATTGTTTCATGTTCGATGTTGTGCTCACATACTAAATATAATGGTGTAGGATGATCTTACTCAGATTAGGCACATCATTCATGACGTCCGTGATAGTGTGTCATACATCAATCAATTGGAGAGCAGACTTACCATATTTTCAGAGATTGTGCATCACATGCAATTGCCGTATCGGAAGCTAATCCTGGATTGTAAAACGAGGTGGAACTCAACTTATGAGGTGCTAACAACTGCACTGAAGCTTAGATTGGTGTTTTCCCATTACGTTGAGAGAGATCCGCATTATCATTCTTGTCCCCCAACAGAAGACTGGGACAAAGTAAAGAAAGTATGTGAGGTTCTTCAAGTTTTTAGTGTTGCCACTAATATAATTTCCGGGAGTGCTTATCCAACATCAAATAAATTTCTGGCCAAGGTTTGTAGGGTGAAATATTGTTGGATAAACATGCAAATGATGAAAATGAGTTTGTTCAGAACATGGTGAGGAAGATTAAAGGCAAGTTTGATAAGTATTAGGGATAGTGTAATTTGTTGATGGCTATTGCTACTGTCTTAGACCCTAGCTGCAAAGTGAGAGTGATTGAAGGTGCTTTCCCCAAGATATTTGGTGAGTTAGAATCATGGTTCAATGTTGCAAAAGTTCGAGAGGCGTTGTATGAGTTGTATGGGGAATATGTGGTTGATAGGCAATCTTTAACCAATAACAGTAGTGTTGTCGATGAAGAGGTTAGTAGTGAGTTGTCTAAGGCTTCTAGCTCTTCTGGTTGGTCAATATTATTGAGTTATGTAGATTGTTGGAGTAGGTGCCCTAGAGCCAATCAATTATTGTGGAATTGAATCTTTGTAATAATTTTCATTAATCAATAAAATGCATTTTATACTATATCGCGTAAATCATTATTATTGCAATATGTACTGATATATGTCCTTAGAATGGTAAAACCGTGATGAGGGTATCAAGTGTTTCAAATCTTGATAGTGAGAACCCTATGAGCATATATGGTGGTCATTCTAGAAACGTCCATAGCCCCAGTATTATTCTGAAGTAAGGGCACAGATAATACGGTAAGGCTATCATAGTGTTGAACGACCCTGTCGAAAGGTAGTGACTGATCTCACTTGTCAAGGTTGTTTGGTGACAACCTGGTGCAACACATGGGTGCTTGCTGTAGGTAATTACACCGCAGCAAGTTTACTGGACTGACCCACCAAAGGATTCCATATGGATGGTAACCCCAGTGTCTATGGAACAAATCCTTTAACGAATGGTGGTGCATGTGATCCTTAGACTTGAGATCACCGGAGCGCCTTGTGCACCGATTGGTGTAGTTTGACACTAGCCTAACGTAGTTCTTTTCAGAGCTGTCAATATGGTGGTGATTGGCTGCATCAAGGAGTGTATCAAGACTATGGTGGATTAATAGAGGATTCATCATTCTCGGGTATGGGAGAAAGTTATCTCACGGCGCAATTCAGTATATGGCAATGACACTAAAACTGTGGCCACAGTGGGATTGAGTTGTTGCTCTATCCAGTTTATAATACGGGTCATTGGTCCAGAAATTGAATAAATAATATCGAGAGTAATCGAAGGTTGACACTATTTCTATGCCTCATCTCATCGAGATAACGTATGATGAAAGGATTGAATTGCACGGTAACCATATCGTTGACAGGTAGCTACTTGGCTGAATCCGAATCTATCGGGTGGCCATGATGCCTTGCTAAGGGCCAATCTTGGTCTGTGTATTAGTGAGACGATTAATTGGTGTTAATCGCGATACTATACACTGCCGATATGATGAGGAGCCTATGGGTCACACACATAGAAGATAATTTAAGATCCAAGAAGAAAGAATGACATTTTCGTCTTTTTAGGCGAAAGGATATTTTGGTGATTTCACAGTGCAATTAAATTTGCTGAGGTCGTAGCCTTTATTTAATTTATTAGAAAAATTAAATAAGTGAAATTATGTTTAAATATGTGTTCGCATCTATTTAATTAAATCATCATTATTGTTAAATGTTAATATATATATATATATATTAATTGAGTTTAATTGAGATAATCATGAAATTAATAAAATATCAAATTGGGAGTGTTTGGAAACATGGGGTGTTTGGGTTGGAGCCCAAACCTATTTCATATGGGAATAGGGCATTAATGTTTTACTATAAAAGAAAAATTAAATGTAAAAAAAATGGGTGTGATTTTTTTTTCATTAGTTGATTTTTCTTTGTAAAACCAAAACACACAGCAGCCCCATTTTTCTTCTCCCACGGCAGAAACACTTTTGCCTAAAATCAATTTCATTGATTTTTCTTTTCTTCTTAATCTTGAAGCCAAAGAGGATTTAGCAAATCCCTCTTTGGTTCTTTTGAGATTGTCTTCGTGTAGACTACATGGGTTTGATCCTACACTTGGATCGATAGCAAAACGTTCAAAGACAATCGTGGTGGAGCCTCCAAACATGCGTATGGTTTCTAAACACAGATTATTAATTTCTGTAGATTCTTGCTTTAATATAAATTGTAAAATTATACCCTTGATCTTGGCTCATGTAAACAATCCCCGAATTATTTGTTTTTGTTTCCGCTGCGTATACGGGACCGTTTACTAACAGATGGAAATGAAACGTTTGCCTTTGAAAATTCTAATTTGGATTGTTATCTGGATGAATCATGTTACAAGTTTCAAGGGGATCATGATTCTTTTAGTGCTTTAGATTGGTGCAAAACGAACAGTTTAGTGTTTCATATGTTATCTAAGATGGCCCGTGACATATTAGCCATTCTTATCACCACAATGGCTTTGGAGTCTACTTTTAGTGCCCAGAGTGGAGTTATTGACACCTATCAAGCTTCATTGTCTCCGAAAATAGTCCAAGTGCTACTATGTCGGGGTGATTGGTGTCGCAATCGAAATGGATTAAAAAAAGGGAGCAAAGTAAGTTCAATTCAATAAAATTATAAATATTTTCTAGCTCCTTTATTTAGAATTGTATTTTATTGTACTCTAACATAAACTTTTTTTAATTTTTTCCTATACGTATTTTAGAGTGAGATACAACCGGTGGAGATTACACTTTCTATCCCTTCACCTGAACATAATTAGGATGTGGATTGGCAGCTTATGATATATGGTATCATCAACTTTTGATTCACCAATGTTTTGTTTTCCGCTAGGATGTGTGGTTTTATTCTTGGACGTTGAGAGGCAGCAACTTATGGCCTTATTCTATTTCATGATATGCTACTTGATGATGAACTTATTATCACTCTTAAATTTCTATTTATTATGTAATGGTTGTTTGAACTTTGATGTGAGATGGGTTGCAAATATACAACAAAATGGGGAAATTTGTCATCAAGCACTACTGTTTTTTTCAATTTTTTAGATGAGCTCGAAATTGAGTTCGAACTCGATTAACAATTTCAAGTACCGAGTTTGAGTTCGAACTTGATTTCTCAAGCTCAATCAAGCTCTAACTCGAACTCGGTACTGTAGCGATCGAGTCGAGTTTGATTTGGTAGATACTTGACTTGACTGAACTCGATTACACCCCTAGTCACAACCTAGTTCAACTTGTTTTTCCAACGCATTAGAACAAACAATGTGTGATATTTCTTTAATTTCCATTGTTCGTCATTGTTTCTATCCCTGGGTATCCTCCATGAAAGCTCATGTGTCTACACCTCTCAACTAAATGGTATTGCTGAGCAAAAACATAGGCATCTGTTAGAAGTCGCCCATGCTCTCAAACACCAAGCCAATATAAGTGTCTCTTTTTGGGGCGAATGTGTGGTCACAACTACTTACTTGATCAATCGGATGCCATCTTGGGTTCTAAAAGGTAAGACTCCATATGAGCTTCTCTTTGAAAAAACACCAGACATCGGTCATCTTAGAGTCTTTGGGTGTTTATGTTATTCCACTGTCCTTGATTCCCATGACAAGTTTGGCCCTCGAGCTATTCGGTGCATAATTATGAGGTATCTAATGCTCTAGAAATGATACTGTTTATATAATCCAATTGAGCAAAAGTTTTTTGTTTCTAGAGATGTAACATTCCATGAAGACAGTTTCCCATTTTTTGAGACGCCACTACTTCGGACACTAGTTCTAAATCTGCAACACCTTTTCTAGAGGATGATCCATCTTCAGTTCCGACATGACCTTTCTTTACTATGCATCCTGTCACTGACATGCATTTGCATTCAATAACTTTAGACAATCCATCAAACTCTCTCTCAATTGCTCCACTCACTCTAGAGTCTTGTACATTTGACAATAGATCATCACCTGCCTCTACCATTATGCTACCTAAACTTGCCCAAAGGCAGTCTACACGCTCCACTCGACCTCCTATCTGGATTGTTGATTATGTCTATCCTACCATACAGGCCACTTCAAGTACCCCTTACCCAACTTCCAATTATGTCAGTTATGAATGTCTTTCCCCAACCCACAGGGTTTTTGTTTGTTAGATCTCTACCAGTCACGAGCCACCTTGTTACACTAAAGCTGTCCAACGTGAACAGTAGCGCTAGGCCATGGCTGACGAACTTGCAGCCTAATAATCCTAGGATTATATTGTATTTTCTACACTTTTTGGTAGGATTTTAGATACTTCTTATTAAGTTTTGTGCCTGAATTGAAACTTAAATTCGTATATTTTACGTTCCAGGCCAAAATATGTAGTTGGAGCAAAACTAAGGGAAGTTGAGTTTCTGGACCCGGAATCAAGAGAAATTCAGGAATCGGGGAAATTCCGATGCAGATCAAAAGCATTATCAAGCTTGTTCCTATTGGGGATCGCAGAGATCAAAGACTCAAGCGAAGAAGCAAGCGGAGGGCAGTTTTGTAATTTCAAAAAATTTTAGCAAAGCTCGCCGCGGCGAAGATAATTCTTTGCCATGACAAGCTAGCCTTGGGTTAGATGGTTCAACAAAAATCCAACTCGATGCCACATCGAAAATTATTCTTTGCCGCGGCGAAAACTACAAATTTTCTGTTTGTAAAATGTTGCGTTTTAATTGTATTGGATTAGAATCTTAGGGTTTTGGCCGACTATTTATGAGAGCCTTAGCTCATTTTGTAGAGGAGTTCGGGATTTTTTGGGAAGAAAAGGAAGAAATTAGAGTTTGGAAGCATATTGGGTCTTCAATTAGGGAAGATTTCATTCTTTTCTTATTGTTTTAGCATGTTGAACTCTTTACTTACAGTATATATTCTGATTTTCTTTAATTTGAATATGAACTAACTCACTTTAGGGTTAGGGTTTTGACCTAACTTGGATTACAATGGTTTAATCTATCATTGATGTTGTTTTTAAGTTCTATTGCTTGGATTACGTGTTTATTCTTGTTCTTAAATGCAATTGAATGTTGAGTTTTCTTTGGTTCAATTAAATGTTGAGCATGATGAGACTGAGAAGTAATTCATGTGTTAGCCTCTTAGAGTAAATACCATAGATTGAATGAACGCTAGAGATAGGTTTGGAGATCTATGAAATCACTTTAGGATTCCACTTGGCTTAATAGACTTGGAACTGTTAACCTTCATTTTGTTGGGTGCGGAAGCTTAATAGGGATAAGTTGGAGAGTATAGCCTGAGAAGGTATATTTTGAAGAACAGGGTGTCTGATTTATAATCCTTGCATGTGAGTTTAAAGGCAATAGCAACTGCAGATTGAATCAGAGTAACCTAGTGAAGTCAAAACCCTAACCTCTTTGTCTTGAACTGATATTTTCGTAAGTAGTTGATATTTTCTTAGTTAGTTAGATTTTAATTTACGTTATTGATTTTGTGTTAATTACTGTTTTTATTGTCTCCCGCAAATCCAACAATCTTTGTGCTCTTCAACTAGTTACAAAACTAGGAAATTTAGTACTTAACATGCAATCCTCGTGGGAACGTGATAAGAGTGTAATTTATATATTTTTATTCCTCCTATATTATGTTTTTGTTATGTTTTATGCCTAGTTGATATGATTAGAGTTTATTTTGTAAGTTTGGCATATTTGGATAGACTTTAGGAAATAATTGAGAAAAGATTAGGAAATTCCAGATTTTCTAGATTTTTCATTATTCTGACCAGTGCTTCATTTTTCAGGTTTTTCATGGAGTCAGATTTCTCAATTGCAAAAGTGTCCTTCAGAAGAAGTAAAGTAGACGAATCAAGCTTTCCAGGAAGGAATTATGGGAGAAAATCCGAGTTCATATGGGTTCTCAGAAGTTGTTGCAAAACCGGACCTGGAATCCTAGTCGCAGAAGAATTCCTTAGCTGAGTATTGAATCTTCGAATGGGCCTAACTGGAGCGTCAGATATCGAAAGCCGGTGATTCAAAATCCCAGATTCATCTACACATCTGGGAGTACAATTTTTGTGAAGTGACCAAGCCTACAAAAGATCTTTTACATTGCAAGAATCCTGGTGCAAGCTGGAGACGAATTCTGGAATCCATATCTGATAAGATTTTGTCAAATCTGGAAGTCTATCTTTTAGGAAACGTCTAGGAAAGAGTTTTCGTGATTCCTGGGGTAGAATTAGGAGAAAATCATGTTATTTATGGAGGAGTTGTTAGGTTAAACGGAGGAGGGCAGTAGAGTTTTTTCTTTTAGTTTTTTTTTGCTTTCTACATCAAGATGTGCGGCTAATTTCCTTCTTCAGTTCAAGGGGATTTTGAAGCCTAATTTCATGTTATTGTTGTAACTTAACTTCAGTAACGTTGTTCTCAATCTCGTTTTTATTAGAATTTTTTATGTTATTCTGATTTAATTGTCTGTGATTCTTGTTTGAGTGATTTAGTTTTGACCTGCTAAATTGTTTAATCAGAATTTACCTGTTAGAATTAGGAATTGTGATACGTAATCATCCTTTTTCTATTCAACGAGTGATGCATGATGATAGCTGATTATGGACAAGTTTTCAATATATTGTCTTGAATAATATAACCTAAGTTAAATAATCCGAGCTTGTGTGATTGTTGCTTAGATTGATCTATTCTTCTCATTCTTAAGTCTGCCATTGAATTAAATTTAGAGAGCTTGTTCTAGGTTGTTCAAGGGTTAGTATCTACTCGAAGAGCTTGTTTCAATAGTGACAAACTAAGGGAGAATTCGGGTAACAAAGCTTGTTGTTTCCTAGGGTCAGTGGTTCCATAATGACGAGATAGAACAGTGTTACGGTGACTTTATGTCCAATGCATGTTTAGGTGGATATTGAACCGAGAACTAATTGTTTTTAATTGAATATTTTCTACCATTAGCGATTGATTTGTTTTACTTTAGATTGCATTGAGTACACCCCCCTTTCATTACTATTGTCAGGTTTACTGTTTAGAGTTTAATTTGTGTTTCTGTTGTTTTTATTGTTTTAGAACATAAAAACTAATCGAACCATTCCCTGTGGGATCAACCCTTGTTTACCCTATATACAATTCAGTAGTTAGGTTAGGAAGGTTTTTAATTTGGAGCATTCGGCACGCTACCAGAACGATACTCTTCTCATCATTTTATTACTTTTTGCGACTAGTGCACTTGCTACACATTGCATGTTTGTCGAAATCACGCATCAAGTTTTTGGCGCCGTTGTCGGGGATTGATTTAGTGTTAATATTGAAGTTTTCTAGTTTTCACTAGATTGAAGTTTTATTTTTGTTTTAATTAGTTTTAGTTTAATTTTGTGTTTCTTTTCATTCACTCGTGATCTCACGCTCTCTTTTTGCCTTGTGTAGTTTATGCGAAGAGCAAGACATCATCCAATGGTTCCCATTGATCCAGAGATAGAAAGAACTGCAAGAGGACTTATCAGAGAGAGAAGAGAACGAGAAGCAATAGTTATTGAAATGGTTGAAAACAGAACTTTAAGGGAATTCTCAGTACCCTCAGTTGATGGTAATGATCCAAGTATCACTAGACCATCGGTGTAAGCCAACAATTTTGAAATATAATCATCCAAATGATCCAACAGGTGGTACAATTTGGGGGAGATGCAAAGGAAGATCCAAATTCACACATTGCTAACTTCTTAGAGATATGCGATACATTTAAGGCAAATGGAGTGTCAGATGATGCCATCAGGTTAAGATTATTTCCATTTTCATTAAGAGATAAAGTAAAGGGATGGTTAATGGCACTACCAGTAGGAACAATCACCATCTGGAATGAATTGGCACAAAGGTTCCTAACTAAATACTTCCCACCAGCGAAATCAGCAAAGATGAGAAACGATATCACATCATTTTTTCAGGAAGAGAACGAGTCACTTTATAAAGCATGGGAGAGATATAAGGAATTGCTGAGAAAGTGTCCACACCATGGTTTGCCTATTTGGACGCAAGTCCAAACCTTTTATAATGGGTTGCTGATAAATGTGCAAACAGTGGTGAATGCAGCATCTGGAGGAGCATTGCAAATCACCTGAAGAAGCTTATGAGTTACTTAGAGTCCTAACAAGTAACAACTATCAGAGACCCAATGAAAGAATTCATTCGAAGAAGTCTATGGGTATTCATGAAGTCAATGCTTACACGACCATTTTAGCCCAACTAACAGCACTTCAGAAATAATTAGGAGGTATGCAAGTAAATTCAATTCAAACACCTCAAGTAACATGTGATTTTTGTGCAGGTAACCATGCGAGCATTGAATGCCAAGCGGGGAACAATTTTGCTTCAGCTTCCTCATCATCAGAACAAGTCAACTATTTGGCTGGGAATCAGAGACAACAGAACAATCCTTTCTCCAACATGTACAATCCTGGTTGAAGAAATCATCTAAACTTGTCCTAGGGCAATCATAATAATCAATGGAATCAAAGAACAGTACCAAATAATCAAGTAGGGGTGAACCATCAACCATGGGATCAAAGAGTGTTGAAATTGGGGCATCGATTCGAAACTTAGAAGTACAAATGGGTCAAATAGTCGAAAAGTTGAATAAGCGACCTCAAGGCTCCCTACCAAGTAACACAGTGACAAATCCATGTGAACAAGTAAATGCAATGACTTTAAGAAGTGGAACAATCTTGGAAGAGTTTGAACAAAAAGGAAAGGATGAGAACCCACCAAAAGAAAAGGAAAAATCTGATGAAGAGATCGAGGAAGGAATCATTATTAAGGAGAAGCCAACAAGTCCTAGAAAAGAATAACCAAAAAGGGAAGAGATGCCAAAGCAAAAAAAAGGAAAAATTGTCATTTCCTGAGATACCGTCAGAGTTGGCACATCATACCCCTCCTGTTCCTTTTCCTTAGATGCTCAGAAAACAAAATCAGGATAAACAATTCATGAAATTCCTTGATGTATTTAAAAAACTACACATTAACATTCCTTTTGCAGATGCCTTGCAGCAGATGCCAAGCTATGCCAAGTTCCTCAAGGAAATTTTGTCAAACGAAAGAAAGTTAGAAGAGGAAGAAATAGTAATGCTTACAGAGGAGTGTAGTGCCATTCTGTAGAAGAAGACTCAAATATCTAGGAAGTTTCACTATCCCTTGTGTCATAGGAGATATTACATTTGATAGAGTTTTATGTGATCTGGGTGCTAGTATTAATCTAATGTCTTTTTCTGTTTTTAGGAAACTAGGGATTGGTGAAGTGAAGCCTACAACCATATCCTTGCAACTTGCAGATAGATCCATCAAGCATCCAAGGGGCATTGTTGAAGATGTACTAGTTAAGGTGGATAAATTCATATTTCCGGCAGACTTTTTTGTGTTGGATATGGAAGAAGACAAGGAGATACCTCTCACCTTAGGATGACCATTTCTTGCTATTGGAAGAGCCTTAATTGATGTACAAGAGGGGAAGTTGATCATGAGGGCGCAAGATGAAGAAGTGACATTCAATGTCCTTGAGACTTTAAAATTTCCATCGAAGCAAGATTCATGTTTCAAAATTGACTCGGTGGATCAGTCGGCAATTAAAACTTCCAATATTGATGATCCTAAATCACCATTTAAGGAATGCATGGTCAAGTCAAAACAAATCGAAGATGAAGATCATAAACCAAAAGTCTACACAACATACCTAGACGAGCCACAATTGAGCAAATGTCTTCACAAGGGACGAAGTAATAAAGATTTAGGTATAGGATCATGCAAGACGAAAGTGGGGCTAAAAAAATGCTAATTGGGAGATCACTTCAACACCTTCTCAGTTCAAGAATACTGATGGAAAGTTAAAATATTGAAAAGGTGTCTATGAGAATGCTCGAATCCGAAAAGGAATGACCAAGGGATCAAAATGGGTGGTTAAGCTCTCTACAAAGACCCGATGTGACAAGAATCATCAAAAATCAAAGCCTCAGTCCAAGGAAAATGTTCGGGACGTGATGTATGTGGATAGTTCAGATTAACGAAAGACTTGAGAAAGTTGAGCTTTCGACTATAAACAAGCGCTTCTTGGGAGGCAACCCAAGCGTTCTCATTTTGTGTTGTTTTACATTTGTTTATGTGTTATTTGACTTAGGAAATAGCTTAATTTTGTTTTCTTTTTTTGTGTTTCAGGTGAATGATCAAAATTTGGCATGAAGCAAAATTTTGCCAGACTTTGTCGCGGCAAAAGAATATTTTCGCTGCGGCAATGTACACACTGCCAAATATGTGCTCTTAAAATTCCAGACTTTGCCACGACAAAAGAAGAATTTCATTGCAGCAACGTATACACTACCAAATGCGTAATTTTTGAAATTCCATATTTCGCCGCGGCAATGTACACACTGTGATCATTAAGGAAATTCAAGAACTTCGCCGCAGTAATGAATTATTTTCATCGTGGCATTAAACTCGCTGTGACACTTAAGAGAACCAATTTTCCAGATTTCGCTGTGGCAAGAAAAATACTTCACCGCGGCATCGAGCAGTTCACACGCGAAGAAGAGGAATTCAGGAACTTCACCGCGGCGAAACCCATTTTCTATATAAACTCACGTCAGTTCTTCTAATTTTCATGAGTGTCCAAAAAGCTTCCAAGAACAAAAGATTTTCACTTTCAAATCCTGAGCCTTCCCAGTCGATTTCGTCACAATACTCTACTATAGAACTCCTATAAACACCCACTCACCTTAGTTTTTCAAGGATTTTGTAGATTATTGAAGAAATTGCGGAAACCCTAGGTTTTCTAAAAATTGGGAATCTTGCAATTTGAGCGAAAATTGGAAAAAATTAAGGTGAATCCGTGGTGGGCAAGGTACGAATTCGTGTTTACTACCTTTGAATTTAATCAATTTCTGTTTTTAAATGCTTTAGATTTTAGAATTGATTAAATTTCTTAAGTGTGAATTGTTACGAATTGTGGAGTTTGAATTGTTTGTGTTGAGGAAGTTTGGGTGTGTTCTTGTGAAGTTGGTTGAGTGTATTTGGAAGCTTGGTAATTTTGGAGTGTGAGTGTAGATTTTGAAAGTTAAAGGGTGAAGTGAGGAATTGATTTTTAGGTTACGAAAAGTATGCATGAGTGTTGAATTTGGGAGTGAATTGCTGATTGGTGGTAGATTGTAGAGAATATTATTGAGAGAAAATGCCACTCAAAACTGTTCCAAAAGGTAACGGCAAGTAGGTGGATAATAGGTTTGTGAATGATAAGGCTAGGCAGGGATATGAAGTAGCCATTTAGAGAAAGGACAAGGGTTTTATTGCCGAGAGAGGACTGACCAGTGTTTTTGCGGATGATTGGATCAAAGGAAGATATTGGATAACCTTTCTGCAAGAACCCAAACATCTAGCCATAGAGCCTATTGTTAGAAAGTTTTACGCGAACTTCCGTAAGTGTGATCCCGAACACATGTATGTGAGGGGTATCAAGGTGCCATTTAGTCCAAAGATCATCAATGGATTCTATCAGATTAATCCAATTGAACATGATGAGTACGTAGAATCCAAGGCTAAGGAGATTGATTATGATGAGATAATTCATGTTATAGCAAAGCCAGGTACCTCTTGGGATTTCTCAAAGAAGGGAAGGAGAAGCTTAAAAGGGACTAATTTTATAGCCATGGCTAGAATTTGGCATTACTTTATCTATGCGAGGTTGATTCAAGAAACACACTATAGTTCAGTGGATTTAGAGATAGCAATCTTACTTTATGTCATTGCAACTGGAAAGAAGATGGATGTGGGTGAAATCATAATAGAGAATATAAGGCATACAGCCAAACCAATGAGAGCTAGCTTTGCCTTCCCGCATCTCATCATTGAGATTTGTATGAAAGCTGGAGTCAAGAAGGTAGATGATGAACCACTTCGTCATCTTGCCCCAATCCTTGACCAAGCCTATTTTCATAGCCTCCAAGATAGACCTACAATTGGAGGAGCCAGTTCAAGCTCAAAAAGACCAAGAACCACAACCACTACCATAACACTTGCTCTATCATCCATGACAAAATAGCTGTTACAACAAATCCTAAAAAAGATGGACAGAATCGAAAGATGTCAAGATTGGATGACAGATCATATCTACACGTTGTACGAGATGCAATACAAGTGCTGCACCAATCTAGGCATTGATTTAGCCAATTTCTAATCGCAAGATTGGCAAGAGGAAGAGGAAGATCAAATTCATAATGATGTCGTGGATGAAGATGACGACAATGAGGGAGAGGATGAAGCCTGAGATACATTTAGTTTTATTTTTGTATAGTGGAACTCAGTTATTTCTTATTTTTACGCTTACTTTGTTTTTGCATTCTTAGGTTTTGGTTTTAGTTTGCTAAGGTTTGAGAATGAGATGTAATTTTTCCATAATCTGTGAGGTTTTCTATCACATTTTGGACCCATGAGTTAATGTGTTTGGACAGGCATCGCTGATGAAGAAGACGATGAAGGGATGTCCAGATTTGAGCTCACTTCGATCTTCACGGATTAATCAGGGGAGTATCTCATACCTTAAGTTCGTTTTTCTTTACTCCAATGTTCATTATTAATTGACATTGTCATTTTCTGTTTGGGGGGTAGAGAAAAATTTTGAAATTTTTTGGAAGTTTTAATTGACTTTTATCTTTGTGTGTTTTATGGTTTTTGGGTTATGTGTTGATTTAGTTTGTTTGTGTTATTTTTGTTGCCTAGATGATCCACATAAGTCCGTGATGAGATTTTGATTGTTGGGATTTTATTTGTGGAAAATTCGAAGCATTGCTTCAAGTTTAGGTTGGTTGACTTGATTTAGCTTGAGGTTTGTTGAGTGGTGCAACCACAATTTTCATTCTTTTAGCATGCTTAGAAACATTTTATGTGGCTAGGTGAAGTCTTGATAATGTTGGTGGACTATAGATCCTAGTTAAGAAGTGCTTAAGGCGAAATTCTAGGATTAGACATTGTTGAGGAAATGATTTAGGCATTTTTTTGGAACGTTTGAGCCTTTCCAGCCGACCTATGAATGAATCTTTCCATAGTCACCCATTTGAGCCTTATGACATCATCATTGCCTTATTTTTCTTGACCCAAAATTGTCCAATCCCTATACCCTAAACACTTTATCATACCCTTTAGGAGAATTATGGACCTAATGTATGGCACAAAAGAGCTTTGAGAGGTGTGTGAATAAGTGATGGACCAAAATTTTAAGTTTGGGGGTTGCAAAAAGGGTAGGAAGAAGGGGCAATAGACCTCAATGGTGTTGTAAATATTTGTTATTGCAAAAAAAAAAAAAAAAAAAAAAAAAAAAAATTCTTTAGTTCAATTCAAAATAAAAAATAAGAAATGCATATGTTTGAGGGTTGAAAAATGGCTGACACTTTGATTGGTGGTTAAGAAAGAAAGTGGAGATTGAGTAGCTCCTAGTGTTTGCATGAGGAAAACTGAGTTCTCCTACTTTGTTTATCTTATCCTTTTCCTTGGAGCCATCTACCCGAGCCTAACATTACAAAGCTTGCAAAGGCCTTTTGATCCTTAGTGATGTCTAGTCCACATTAGTGGAGAGTAGTTCGATACTTAGGTTTATGGAGTCTACCACCATTTGACAAACTTTACATTTCTGCATAAAATAATACAGGAAGTCAGAAAGTGGATTGAAGTGGGGATTACCTACTTAGGGGATCGATAGAGAAAGATGGTCAATCAATTTATAACTTCTTGGAATGTTAAGCATTTTCTTGTAATAATGTTTCAACAATTTTTTAGACTTGCATTTGCAATCAATTCTAGGCATCTCTTTTGTGTTTGATTTTGATTTTAAATTTTCCACTACCTTCCTCATTTTGTTTTCGTTTTGTTGTTTTTCTATAGTCTCATTTTGTGCCTGATGCTCGAGGACGAGCATATCTTAAGTTTGGGGGTATTTGATAATCCTAGTATTATACTGTATTTTCTATACTTTTTGGCAGGATTTTGGATACTTCTTACTAAGTTTTATGCCTAAATTGCAACTTAAATTCGTATATTTTACGTTCCAGGCCAAAATATGCAGTTGGAGCAAAACCAGGAGAAATTGAGTTTCTGGACCTAGAATCAAGAGAAATTCAAGAATCGGGGAAATTTTGATGCAGATTGAAAGCACTATGAAGCTTGTTCCTATCGGGGATCGCGGAGATCAAAGACTCAAGCGAAGAAGCAAGCGGAGGGCAGTTTCATAATTTCAAAAAAGTTCAGCAAAGAAGATAATTCTTTGCCACGACAAGCTAGCCTCGGGTTAAATGGTTCAGCAAAAATTCAACTCGATGCCACAGCGAAAATTATTTTTTGCCACAGCGAAAACTGCAAATTTTCTGTTTGTAAAATGTTGCGTTTTAATTGTATTGGATTAGAATCCTAGGGTTTTGGCTGACTATTTAAGAGAGCCTTAGCTCAGTTTGTAGAAGAGTTCGGGATTTTTAGGGAAGAAAATGAAGAAATTGGAGATTGGAAGCATATTGGGTCTTCAATTAGGGAAGATTTTATTCTTTTCTTATTGTTTTAACATGTTGAACTCTTTACTTACAGTATATATTCTGATTTTCTTTAATTTGAATATGAACTAACTCACTTTTGGGTTAGGGTTTTGACCTAACTTGGATTACAATGGTTTAATCTATCATTGATGTTGTTTTTAAGTTCTATTGCTTGGATTACGTGTTTATTCTTGTTCTTAAATGCAATTGAATGTTGAGTTTTCTTTGGTTCAATTAAATGTTGAGCATGATGAGACTGAGAAGTAATTCATGTGTTAGCCTCTTAGAGTAAATACCATAGATTGAATGAACGCTAGAGATAGGTTTGGAGATCTATGAAATCACTTTAGGATTCCACTTGGCTTAATAGACTTGGAACTGTTAACCTTCATTTTGTTGGGTGCGGAAGCTTAATAGGGATAAGTTGGAGAGTATAGCCTGAGAAGGTATATTTTGAAGAACAGGGTGTCTGATTTATAATCCTTGCATGTGAGTTTAAAGGCAATAGCAACCGTAGATTGAATCAAAGTAACCTAGTAAAGTCAAAACCCTAACCTCTTTGTCTTGAACTGATATTTTCGTAAGTAGTTGATATTTTCTTAGTTAGTTAGATTTTAATTTACGTTATTGATTTTGTGTTAATTACTATTTTTATTGTCTCCCGCAAATACAACAATCTTTGTGCTCTTAAACTAGTTACAAAACTAGGAAATTTAGTACTTAACACGCAATCCTCGTGGGAACAATACTCTTCTCATCATTTTATTACTTTTTTACGACTAGTGCACTAGCTACACATTGTATGTTTATCAAAATCACGCCCAGAATCACGCATGGGATCTTGTTCCTCGCCCTCCGCACAGGAAACCAATTGGCTGTAAATGGGTTTACAAGATCAAGCATCGGGCTGATGGTTCCATTGAACGTTACAAAGTTGGTCTTTTTGCTAAGGGCTTTACTCAATAGGAAGGCTTTTACTATCAGGACACGTTTTCTCCCGTTGCCAAACATGTCACCGATTGGCCTACCTTTCTATTATTGCTATTCGAGATTGGTCTTTTCACCAAATGGATGTCCACAATGCATTTCTCCATGGTGATTTACATAAAGAAATTTATATGGATCTACCTCCGAGACTTCGCTGACAGGGGGAGAATACTGTCGTCTACGAAGTCCCTCTATGGTCTGAAACAAGCATCTCGATAATGGAATGTCAAATTCATAGAAGTTCTTACTGGCATAGTGTAATACCCAAGATGTCAAAGGTATGTTCCCAACTCAAAATAGTACTTTAGATGTTAATTTTATGTTAAAAAACATAAAATCTAACTAAAGGCAAAATAGTCAATTCATTTGGAATGGTATGAATCAATTATCCATAAAAGGGTATTAGGGGCAAAATAATCATTTTGCCTATGGATAAGCATTGCAAAAGTCAAGAATGAGTAGACTTAATTGCATTTAATGACACTAATTAAGTAATAATTATGTTTAGTGCCAAATGACCAAAATGCCCTTGTATGAAGAATTAAAGACTTATGAGTTATACAATTAAAATATTTGGGCAAATAGCATAATTTTGGAAAATTAATGAAATATTTTCCTATAAATGAAATGAAATTCGTTCAACCAAAGGGATATCATTTCTTCAGCCTTTCTTCCATTTTCTCTCAAATCTTCCATAAAACAAGTTTTCTCTCTCTAAGTTTTAAAGGAGTTTTGCATAATTTTTCAAGAAGAACAAGATAGGAGCCTTGGATCTTCAAATTGAAGGGTTTAAGGTAAGGATTAAAAACCCTAGTTTTGATGTGATTTGAAGATTTGAGATAGATGTTGAAGTATAATATTATATATGTAGGATTAAGGTATAAAAGAAGATAAAGGCAAAGGATTTGGTGGGGGAATTCTTTAAAAAGATAAGGAAGAACCTCCCATGACTTTAGGGATTATGTTAGGGTTTGTAGATTTTAATGAAACCTTAAATTAAGGCTTTAAGACATAGAATTAGTTGATGGCAAGTGTAGTTGAACTCATTAATTTTATTTATTGCCTTGAATTCATTATACATGATGTTATTGTCATTTATGTTTTATGAGTTGCTATGTTTAATTGAAGAAAATGAAGTATTGATGTTGATTGTGGCAAAACTTGTAGTATTGATGTTGATTGTGGCAAAACTTGTAGTATTGGAGGCCATATGGTGCTGAATGGTTTTTATTAGAAGTGTTAATGTGTTGTTTGCATTATCTTACAATGTTATAGCAATAATGGATGATTATGGGAATGAGATGTAAAACCCCTCCCTAGCCGGGTATTTCCTAAGTATCCCTTGACCACTGAGAACTAAAAAACGCACGCCTAAGAAAGAAGTTTATTTTAAAATCTTATTTAAAGAATAAACATGTAGTTTAAAAACATTTTTTTTTTAATTTCTAAACTATAATAAGTTCATTGTACAATTCAAATAATATAGTTTCCTTTCTTGGAGTAAATTATGAAATCCATAGTAATAATTACTAGAACATACACACTTTTACAAATTTTATTAGCAATTTGATTTCTTTTATTAACACAAACATATTTACTCCATTATAGAACATGGATATATTTACTGCATTATGAAATATGAACATAATTACTACACTAAATACTAGCAAAGCCATTCAATAGTCATCATTAAAACATCCTTTCATGCTCATAGCGTCCCTCGGAATCCTCTCCCAACTTCATGCCTTAATCCTTACTTGCAAAATATTTTAAAACATTTTGTGGGGTGAGCGCTAATCAGTCAGTAAGGGAATATGACTATTTATAAACTATTAAGATTCATTATACAGAATGCAAAATGTCATATTTACCCCTCTTAATGTCTCGTCTTTTATACTTATTTTTTTCTTAAGTGTACTCATTATTATTCTATTTTGATTTAGGATGCAAATGGAGGCGTTAAATGCAAAACGGAACAAATTAGGTGAATTCGGATAGTTTCGACATCGCTTCGTAATCTAGGAATAACTCTCTCATCCAAGCTCCGATTTAGATGATTCAAAATGATGTGGAACCGTAAGAAAGAGATCTAAAACTTTCATGTTTTGAGTTTGGAGAGATATGCATAAAGGTTGTAATCAGGCTTGAAGTTGACGTACCTGCACTGCTGACGTTCTGGAACATTCCGCCTTGTCATGCAATTCAAATAGGCCGTTTATTATTGGAAGATTTGAAGACTTGTTGCACGAAAGTTACAGCTGGACACACCACTTTCCTATTTTATTTTAGGATTTTTTTTTATTTCCAATTAATCAGATTAGGATAAGTGTTATTTTTTAGGATATTAGAATATTTTTAAGAGATTGAGTAGAATTAGAATTCGAATTGGGTATTTTTAAGGGAGAGATCAGATTAGGGCAAGACACCACACCTCTCTTTTCTCTTCTCTGCAATTTTCTCTTTTGAGTTTTGATTATGGCCATGAGCGGCTAAAACTTTCATAACTTGGTCAAAGGAAACGGAGGCCTCGGAATCAATAAAACTATGAGATCTATTTGTTTTTAGTGTTCAATATATGCTTTGAGTATTGGATGTTCTTCTATGCTTATTTTCATGATTGTTTCATTTAATTACTAGGAGGCCTACTAGTTTATTATTTGTTGCAATCTACTACTAATTTAGATATCAAATCTGTAATTGTTTGATCCCTTTAACTTGTGAGTAATTAAAGTTTAAGAGTTTGCTGCGTCAGGAATTATTAAATCTTAAGAAGAACATTCAACTAAATTAAATACAACCACTTGTGTTTGTGTTGTTAAGCTTCACCGATCTCTCTAGTTCTTAAGGCTGCCACAAGATTAAACCTTTAGGGCTTGTCTAGGGTTGTTTAGTAGTAAGATTAATTAGATCGCTTATTTTCTAATTAACTACAACTAAGGAGAGATAGGAAAATAGTACTAAAAGTGAATACTCAAAGCATGAATTGACATATATTTGCATCGATGATCAGTTGTAAAATTCTGATGGTGGATGTTGACTTAGACCAAGGTTTGTTATTTTGATTGATTAATCTGAATTGTTTTTCTTGAAATTTTTTCCGTTTTACTCAAAACCCCCTAGCCTTGTTCACGTAACATAAGACTCGGCTAGACAGTCTCCGTGGGAACGATCCTTACTCACACTACTACGTGTATTTTTAGGGTTTTAATTCTGGGTGCCTACGACAGCACACTAATTACTCATGACCTTACCTACCTACGAGGCATAACCTTCATTCATTGACATTAACAAGTTCATAAAACATGTCATACACTTTGGACTTTACTCATAAACATAAGTCATAACATAACCATACATAATATAACATAGAACATATATGACTTATGCAATATTTATAAACATGGCATGCCTATTTCTTTTGTCTTGTACTTGATGTTTTCATTAGTCTTTATTATCCGATCGGATTCATTTAAACCATTACCTTGTTCTTGGTCGTCACCTCAAAGGACTTATGGTTTCCATAAAGATTTCATTCCTCTGATCTTGGTTTATACCTCAAGAGACTCATGGAATTCATTCTTTAACATTTCATAAATTCATTCATAATTTGTTCATAAGTCAACTAAATAAGCTATATGCATTACTATTATGAGTGCAAACATATAGGATAACATCTCCCACGCTCAATCATACTATTCATTCATTTAACATGTAACCTTGGCCAATTGCACAACTCATCAATCAATTTAGCAAAACTCCATGACATAAATATTCTCCTATTAAATTCATTAACTTAATTCATTCAATTTCTCATACAACACAAGGAATTTCAATAGTACGACTATTCAGTGGATTAATAGAATTTATATAAAAAAAGATGGGAATTTCCATTAAGGAGGTGGATGTCATGCAGTTCGTCACTTTTCAAGCAATGTTTTCCTCAACTTCCAATTCGAATTAATTTTTTACTAAAACATAAAAGTTTTAGGTATATTACTCAACTTTTTAATACTTCAAGAATCAACTCAATCAAACTTTTATAACTTCAGTTATGACCAATTCAGTGAAGCATGTACAGTATAATCTTAAAAAGCCAAATCCGAATTCTATTCATTTTTAACGATGTCACCTTCATTTGCACATTCATAGTATTTGCCATATCATTCTGAGTATAAAATGCCATAAAAACCTCCCTTTTTACAGAACCAAAAAGTGCCAAAACATCGTCCAACTACAAATCTCTTAATTGGCATAATCATCCTCCATATGCACACATACACCGATCAACACACCCATTTACACAATCCATAACCAAAACATAGCATCACACTCAAATTAATATAAATAAATGTAAGTTTCATCAACCCTAGGTGTTATCAATTGTAGTCATAAAGGAGATTTTTTCCTTACCTTAGTATTCAAAGCATAAAGACACTCCTCCTTAGCTCCAAAGGTTCACCCTTTCTACTTTACTCACATAACCACTTATGAAGTTCTCTTTTAACTAAAAAACACAAGAAACGAGGGTTTTAAAACTCACCTTAAACCCTGAAATTGAAGGTCTTAAAGTGTGGATGGTGATCTTTTTCGAAATTCAACTTGAAATCCTATGAAAATTTGAGAAGAAAATGCTTGGATTAGTGGCTTTTATGGTGGATTTGAGAGAGGAAGAAGAAGATGATGCATTTGGGGTGTACAAGGCCGACTCCTCTCTCTTAAAACCTTGTAGATATTTATTTTATTGCTACTCTATTATGATTGGTCATTAAAAGTTAGATATAAGGGTCATTTGCCATAAATTTTTCATATAAGGGCGTTTTGGTTATTTCCATCACAACATAATGATTAACACTCATTTAATGCCATTTGACTTCTTTTAAACACTTGGTAATTAAGCAATCCCATTAGGTAAATGACTAATTTACCCTTGGTGCACTTTTGTGGATACTTAATTCATATGGATTTGTGTGAAAATACCATTATACCCTTGGTTACCGTTTACGCCATTTAACCCTATCAATCAACTTTATGACCATTCTACCCTCATTTCTCTTCAATGACATCACTCCTTACACTTTATAATGACCACATCTCGAAATGCATGCAAATTGACTATTTTACCCTTCCATTAAAAAAAATTACCTGAAAAGGTAAATTTCATACCTTAAGGCATCGGAATAATAAGACGGGGTTTACATGAGATTTTACACTTCCTTTAAGATGTTAAAGACTATTAAGGGGAGGTTTATTTGATCCATAAGTTGACATATTGGTTAATTGTCAATAGGAATTGATGTGACATAGTTTAATATGAAAAATTCGGATTTGGTAAGTTTAGGGGTTATGTTAAACATGCTTCCGTATTTCAATCATAACTTGAGTTATAGAAATCGAAATGAGATGATTCTTAAAGCACTAGAAATTTAAGACATAGGCCTATAATTTTATGTTTAGGCCAAGAGCAAATTCTTTAGGAAATGGATGGAAAATGGCCTGAAGAATAAGCTTCTAGTTATTAAAGTTTAAGATTTAACATAATTAATTCTTATGATTATGAATTGATCATATACTGATGTGATTAAGCCATGTACTAATATTTACCCATTAGTTAGATAATCTTTGAAACATATACATGGTCATGATGTCAATGCATGATTAATGTTATGAAATGACATGAAGATGCAATGTAATACATGTTTTAAGATGATGAATGTGAGCAAGAGGTAATGTAAATAGATTGATAATCCATGATGAATTAAAATTATTAAGCTCACTAAAATATGTATTTATATGCCATAAATGTTAGAGATGCATATAGACATGATGGAAAACATGTAAGCATATCCTCGTATACTGGTTGAGGAAAGATGAATATATGTTTTAGATGCTAAATAATGCGTAAGCACGCCTTCCGATAATATGAGCTCTAGATGAATTTGAGGCTAGATGATATGAAGTGCTTAAGACGTTAAGAAAAGTCCGATCGGCTAGACGTTAAATGCTTCATATGCATTTAGTTGCATTACATGAGTTATGATGTTATTTACATCATGAGATGATTTATACTCATGTTAGATGATATTTAGATGTTATATTATGGCATGTAATGTGTATGTACTATGTTTACATACTTATTTGTAAGTACGCATTGATGTTTATATAGCCATGGGATAAAATGATGAAAAACATATGAATTAGTAAAAAAAAAAAGGAATTATACCTAGATGTAAAAGATAAGTGGTGTGTTAACAAATATGTTTAAATGGAGGCCAAGTAGCACATTTAGAATGAAATAGATCATTCATTACTGAGTGATTAGCACTCACCCTTTCATTGTTGATTGCTTCGCAGGTAGACCAGAAGTGAAGGATGCTAGAGATAGTGGGGCTACACGTGAGGGGAGATGATTTATTGTCATCTTGATGTAAATAATGTAAATGATAAATGTTTGTGAAATACCTTTGGAAGCTTCCACCTTATAAATATGTTTTGATTGTGTAATTTCCAGATAAATTCTTAAAGTTTTTGAAATTATAAGTTTGGATTCTGCGTGACATCTTATATGAATGTTTTGGATATTATTATTATTATCCTTACACAAGTTTTTCTAAATACAACTCGTTCTCCAGACATGTATCCTTCGGATTCTCATTAAAGGATATTCAAAGGATACCTGACTAGAGAGGGGTTTTACACATAGGATTCACTTAATCTAAACATGACTATGCACTATTCTCTTGGAAAAGAGGTAACTCATTTATTGCCCTTATTATCTATGTGGATGACATCCTAATCATAGGAAATAATGATGTTGCAATCAAAGCTTTAAAAGAGCATTTACATAGACATTTCCGCATAAAAGATCTGGGGGGGCTTAGAGTATTTCTTAGGAATTGAGATTGTGAGATCCGCGGCAGAGATATCCCTTAGTCAACGAAAATATGTACTTGAACTTGTATCAGACTCAGGATTATCAGCATGTAAGCCAAGTGCCATACCTATTGAACAGAATACCAAGCTCAACACACAGAAATATGACAATTCAACTTCAGCCTCAGAAATTGATCCACCACTGAAAGATCCCCCAAGTTATCAGAGATTTGTGGGACAATTAATCTATCTCACCATGATACGTCCAGCATCAACTATGTTGTCCACATCCTCAGTCAATTCATGCATGGGTCAAAGCAATCTCACATGGATGCTGCAACAAAGGTACTTAAATATTTAAAGGGGTGCCCTGGCCTAGGACTTCTTCTACCTCAGGATGGAAATCCTAATATGGCAGCATGTTGTGACTAATTGTGCTATATGTCTAATGACAAGGAAATCTCTTATTGGTTTCTGTATAAAGCTTGGTGGATCTCTAATCTCCTGGAAAACGAAAAAACATTTGACAATATCTCTTTCTTGAGCAGAAGTAGAATATAGAGCTATGATAAAGGCCACATGTGAGATCACTTGGATCCTTAAGGTATTAAAGGATTTACGAGCTTAAGTGGGAAAATCAGTCATCCCATACTGTGACAATAAAGCGTCAAACGACATAGCAGCAAACCCTGTTTTCCATGAGAGGACAGAACACATTGAGATTGACTGTCACTTCGTCAAAGATAAGATTCAAGGGGGAGTAATCAAGACCATGCATATTCGCACCTCATAACAACTAGTGGACATCTTCACAAAGCCATTATCTAGTCGACAACATTTGTATTTGCTTGGCAAGCTCGGTGTTTTTGACATCTACAAACCACCAACTTAAGGGGGAGTGATGTAATATGGAAAACTAATATCATGAATATGCAATATGGAAAGCTAAGATTAAGGCTTGGTTTCTTGAATTATTCTTCATTAATAGGCTGATTACATGTAATCTCACCATTAAGGTGCAATATTGTATTTCCTAGTTTATACTTTATTTCCTATATAAATAGGACTTTTACAAACATACAATACAATGAAAATACACATATTACAATTGTAGTTCTTCTATTTCTTTATTTCGGCATGTTCTTAGCAATTTAATTACAACTTTTTCCTTTCTCTAATCAGCTTATAACATACATATTTTAGATTCTACTCGTCTTATGCTTATCTTTGGTTTAATTCTTGAACCTTTTCAAGGAGAAGTTGTGCTTACAGTTGTCTACACCATTAATCTTACTCCCTCACCCATTGCTCATAACCAATGTCCCTTTGAACGTGTTAGAACCCACTCACTCAACCAAAATAGACAAAACCAATTCAACAAAAAATAAGAATATAAAGATAAACAAGCAAAAATATCCAAAATTGATGAAGATAGATGTATATATATTTGATAATGGAAGATGATAACAACTACACCAAGAAGGGAATAGCCAACCCTAACCCAAAACAGAAAATAAAAGACACAAAACGATTAAGAACCAAGCTGGACTTCGAGGGCCAGCATCCTCCCCAAGTTTTCCCCTACTATTTTCAATACCCTTTTCATTTTCCTTTGTTCTCACTTTATTCATTTGCACTCTCTCTCTCTCTTTAACCAAATTCTTCTCATATCCTACCTGTCACTGCCACCTGTCCACTCTACAACTAATTTTAACACCTCACAATTAGCCGAAACTTCTTGCCAATATCCCATAATCCATTACTTGGCTCTCTTGGACTTCCTATCGTACACCACTACTCTGATGGTCTCATCATTACCCTCCCTAAGAAGAGCCACCTTGTCCTCAAGGTGGAAAGAAGGAAACTAGCAATTGAGAGTGGTGAAATCTTCCCACGTGTTTTCATAAAAAGGCAGCCCTTGCCATTTAATAAGAACTTTGTGGTCTCCATTTAGTAGCCACCATATTTTCAATACTTTATCAGGTTCAACAGTTAGGACCAAGTTCTCATCAAGGTTGTCCGGAAGTGGTTGGGTGTTAGGTGGGGCTAAAACAACCTTCTTGAGCCTTGAGACATTAAAAACATTATGGATGTGGGCTCCAGTGGTAGTATTAATTGGTAAGTGACTGCCCCTATCTTTTAGGATATCACATAGGGTCCATAATATCGTGGGCTTAACTTCTCATTCAATCTGGTAGCTAACGAATGGAAGCGATAAGGTTGGAGTTTTAAATAAACTGACTCACCAACCTCAAAGTCACTTCTCTTCTTTTCCCATTGGCATATACCTTCATGCGATTTTGAGCCTTGGTGAGATTTTCTTTCAGTTCTTGCAATATGAGATTGTGATCTTATAATTGTTGGTTCACCTCATCCACCACAAAACTATTTTTTGTATACTTCAAGAATGCTGGTGGATCCCTTTCGTAGAGAGCCTTGAAAAGTGTCATTCTCGTAGAACTAGTATTTTGCCCACTGTACCCATTTCGGCCACTACCGTGGCTGACTACCTACAAAACAACAAAGAAAGTTTCTATGCATCTGTTAACTACATAAAATTAGCCATCTGTCTGAAGATGATAGGCTAAGCTCATAAGAAGATAGGTGCATGATTGCCTAAACAACTTTCTCCAAAAATTACTTATAAACATGCAATCGCGATCTGAAACGATGGTTCATAGAAACTCGTGTAACCGTATGATTTCCTTTGCAAACAAGGCTGCCACTTCCCTTGGGGTGTAAGGGTGTTTTAAAGTTAGATAATGGCTATACTTTGTGAGTCGATCCACAACTATTATAATAGTGTTAACGTTCTAAACTCGAGGAAGTCCCATTATAAAGTCACTGAGACATCTTCCCAAACTTGAGTGGGGATAGGGAGGGGTTGTAAAAGGCCAGCTAGGCTAAGAGCTTCATACTTATTCATTGACAGGTTGTACAAGCTGCTGTAAACAATTGCACATCTCTTTTCATTCCTTCCTAGTAAACCACATTAGAAGGCCCCTTTATAAATTCAGAAAAAACCAGAATGCCTTCCAATCGATGAAGAATGGAACACATGTAAAAGCTTCTGAATATGGGGGCTTCTTTTTGGTAACACTAAGCGATCATGATACATTAAGTGACTCCCCATTAGCCAAAAAGGAGGACCCTTATCAAATCTTGGACAATCAAATGCATCTTTGGATCCCGTTGGATTGCATTTTCTAACTCCTCCATCCCTAAAAAAACACACTAAGGAAATTAATGTTTGTCTTACTATCTCACCTCTCCTAGAAAATGCATCAGCGACTCAATTCTGAACACGAGTCTATATTGAATATCAAAATCCAGCTCAATCAACTTAGTGACCCACTTTTGCTGATCTTCACCCATAACCCATTGGTCTATCAGGAAACAGAGACTCTTCTGATCTGTGTGGACTATGAAACGTCTACCCATCAAGTAATGCTTCCATTTCTAAACAACCAACACAATTGCCATTAATTCTCTTTTGTATACTGACTTAAGTCTCGATCTAGAGGACAAAACTTGACTAAAAAAGGCTAAGGTTTGCCCCTCCTACATCAATACAACCCTAATCCCACTCCCTGAAGCATCGGTTTCTACCACAAAAATTTTAGAGAAATCTAGCATCACAAGTACTAGAACTAAAATCATTGATTGTTTTAGCTATTCAAATGCCCTTTGAGTCTCTGTATTGCAAGTAAAAGAGTCCTTTAGTAGGGAAGTTAGTGGGTTTGAAATATTCCAATATCCTTGAACAAATCGAGGATAATACCCCGTGAGCCCTGAAAATCCTCTGAGAGCTTTAATGTCCTTTGGTGTCGACTAGTGTACAATACTCTCAATCTTAGATGGATCCGCTGCTACCCCATATGAGGAAACGATATGTCCTAGATACTCTAATTTCTCTTGGCCAAATACACATTTCTTGTTTTTAGCTACCAATTTGTGCTTTCTTTGTGTTTGAAGAGTAGTCTATAGGTGCTTCAGATGTGCCTCAAAATCTTGACTCTAATATGTCGTCAAAGAATAGCAGGACGAATTTCCTTAAATAAGGCCAAAAAATATTGTTCATGAGAGCCTGAAACATAGATGGGACATTTGTCAATTGGAAAGGTATAACCAAGAACTCATAGTGCCCCTCATGTATTCAGAAAGCCGTTTTGTAAGGGTCTGTTTGGTACACTATTCTGATTCTTTTTAGAATAGTATTTAGGAAAAAGTTGAGTTGAGTTGTATTTAATAGAATAGGATTTGAATTTGAATATGAGTTTGGTACATTATTTGAATATTATATTAGAGTTAAATAAATTGATGAATAATTGTTTGATATATTTTTCCAAAAATGGTTTTAAGATAGAATATTTTGGTCCATTTTATTCAAATTTTTTATTATTTGATTTTGAAACTTTTCACTTTACATTTAAATAATATTAATTAGTTGTTTGGTAATTTTTTTATCACTAAATTAAAAACAAATTCTCCATAATAATTTCAACTACTAATACATCATTTAAAAAACACGGCATTAATACATATCTCAATTAATAATACGAAGCTACTAATAATCATCCTTTAGAATCCTTCGTACACCTATATTCCATTAACAATTACTACATGGTTTCATGATGTTCCCACATGGCATTAGTTATGTGGTCCCTAAGAGTTGCCAAGTCGTCTGTATTACGTTGATGCGGGTGACTTGATCCTTCCCCATTCCCTTCAACAAAATTTGTTTCCTCATAAACTCTATCTTCCTAAAACTTTTCAAAGATAGGGTCCTACATATCGAATCTTCTAATAAAATTTTGAATTACACAACATGCCATAACAATTGGGGCAGATTGCTTTCACGAGATTGACAAAGGAGCGAGAAGGAGCTTTAAATCGGTGCAGGTTGCTTTGTTATCGGAAGGAGAGAGAGAGCGCAAGAGAGAAAGAGATCCATGGGTATGTTGAAACACTGAAGAAGAGGCGAAAATTGGGGCAACAATCGGTGTTGATAGAAGGAGAGAGAGATCGCAAGAGAGAGTGAGGTGTAGCTATGGCTAGTGATTGAGTGAAATAAGGACGAAAATGGGCACAAGAAAATATTGTTGATGGAAGGAGAGAGAGATGGCGACAAAGAAAGAGTTTCACGGGTCTAAACATTGAGTGAAGAAGGAGAAGAAATGGCGTCAGAATATGTAAGAGAAGAGAAAAAGTAATGAGAGAGACTAAAAGCCACTATTTTGGATACTTCTTTATTTGAATAATCACCCAAATATGCATTCCACTATTCTTACTGAACAGAAAGGGTAAAATACTCTACTGAAGATTGTGCCAAATGGAGCCTAAAGATTTTATTCTCTCACTCTAATCTAATAGTATCCTGACTTTAGATCTATCTTAGAAAACACAGTGGCTCCCCCCAATTCATCAAGTAATTCCTCTATGGCCGGTATCGAAAATTTGTCCAGAATTGTACTCTTGTTGAAGGCTTGGTAATCTACGCAAAACCTCCAACCTCCATCCTTCTTTTTAACCAACAAAACAAGGCTAGAAAATGGGCTAATACTTGGTCTAACAATCCTCAATCTGAGCATTTCTCCCACCAAATTCTCAATTTCATTCTTTTGATAATACGGATAATGGTAAGGGTGTATATTTGGGAGGAGGGTTTCAGGTTTCAACCGGATTGCATGGTCTTGAGATCTTACTGGAGGTAATTCCATAATTGGGACAAAAACAGAGTCATACTTACTCAATAAAGCACTTAATTGAGAATCCATACTAACTTCATCCTCTTGTTACATTTGAATCTACCCAAATTTGATTAAACACCCCTGACCTTCATTCTGGAGGGTCTTGATCATTGCAATTAAAGAAACCAAAGTCTTGTATAAGGATGGATCGCCAACCAGCTTCACTTTTTCTGTCCCCAACCTAAACTTCATGACTTGTTTCTCCTAATCTATGGTTGTTTTCCCTAAGGTTTCCAGCCACGCAATCCCCAATCTGCTCTCCCGATGTCGAAAGCAATGAAGTTCTAAACAATCGTGACTCCCTAAATTTCTAAACAAACCCCTTGGCACTCTTCCTCACTTCGAACCTTATATTTATCTCCTAGGCAAACCCCAAATGGTTTTGTTTGTGTTATTGGAAGAGACAATTTCTTCATGATATCTCGATGAATAAAATTTTGTGATGCCTCGTTGTCAATCAGTACAATTACCTCACAGCATTAATCTGCCCTCTCAATTTCAATGTCTTCGGCCTGTTGATACCAACTATTGAACTAAAAGAAAGCTTCATGGAGTTTTGTTGTGGTATTGGTACCTCCTCATCGCCCTCTTCTTCTTCACCCAACTCCTCATCATTCTCTCTATCAATCAATATAATTTTGTACTATTTTTCTCCACACCTATGCCCTAGTGTAAGCTTTGCATCACGTGTAAAACATAACCCCCGCTCTTTCTTTCGCTGACTCTTACCATCTGCCAAATACTTGAAAGGAAAATTTCCTCAATAAACTGGGTTACAATTGGAAGATCATTGTATGGGTGTACTATTGCTCTGATAACCAGCGACCGAAATGGTGTTGGATTGTCGGTCATCCCATGATCGATGGTTCACCAAAGGTTGGCTTAATATCTCAGTTATTTGTTGAAAAGAGGAAGTCTGGTATGATTTGGGTATGGATTTAAGGATGGCTGGACCCTAGACCTGTAATCCATTAACTCGTTTGCTCAACTCGACCCAAACCCAGTGGTATTAAGCCCCCAACCCAATCCACTATCTACTGATACAAGCCCACGCACACCATGCCCTAATAATTTTCTAAACTTACCTAGTCCAGTCCTTAATTCTTCCAAAGCCCAATTCTTTTCCTCCACTCATTGGGCCAAATCCAAAAGTTGAACTAAAGTTTTAGGTTGGGCCAATTTGATCTTGGCCCGTATTGCTGCCTTAAGCCCATTTAGGAAATCACCATTAAAATCTCCTCTTTCTCTTTCACTATAGGTGTTGTGATTGCTTCAAATTGTCGCCGGTAATCTTTCATAGTCTCTATCTATTGGATTCCCATTAAATTCTCGTATGGGCTCCCTTTTTGGGGACCACTAAATCGATGAAGAAGAGGTAACTTGAAAGTCAGCCATCCCATCACCGGTGCCCTTACTTCCATCCATTGGTACCAGTTGATAGCATCTCCAATTTCTTCATTTCCGCTATTCCATTGACTGTGAAATAACGCTCGGTCCTAATTAACCACCCATATGGATCGTTGCCGAAGAAAATGGGTAATCTAACTTACGTCCACCGATATCTCCTCGGTTGTGCTCTAGGTTGTTGACGTTACTTGTTTCCCCCAGACGACCCAAATGTTGATTATGATTTTCCAATCCATTCAGACCACCCCAATTTTCATAGTTACTTGTCTCTAGAGTCCTTGGCACCTCAGTTGATTTACCCCTCTCCTCTCACCAGATTTCTTCTTCCTTTTTACTTCTCATCCAACCTTGCAATTATGTCAAACATTCCCTGATGGCACCTATATCCAACCCAATCTTTGTTATCTCTCTCTCCACAATACCTACTCTTGCCCTCCATTCTCATATTAATGATTCCCTAACTTAACTTCGCTCTTATACCAATTTGTTAGAATTCACTCAACTAAATCAAACAATACAATAGTCACAACCAATTAAATAGAAAATTTGAATATAAAGATAAACAAGCAGAAATATCTAGAATTGATGAAGATAGATGTATATATCTTTGATAATGTAAGATGATAACCACTACACCAAGAGCAAAATTGCCAACTCTAAGCCAAAACAGAAAATAAACAACAAAGAAATACACAAAACAATTAAGAACCAAGCTGGACTTTGAGGGCTAGCATCCTCCCCAAGTTTTCCCCTACTATTTTCAATACCCTTTTTTCTCTCTTTATTCCTTTGCACTCTCTTTCTCTTTAACCGAATTCTTCTCATATCTCACCTATCATTGCCATTTGTCCACTCTACAACTAATTTTAACACCTCACTATCAGCCGAAACTTCCTACCAATATCCCATAATCCACTACTTGGCTCTCTTGGACTTCCTATCGTACACCATTACTCTAATGATCTCATCATAACATCTATATGGAACTTCACCGTATTACAATATCTTTAAGGTCTTTGGATGTGTTTGCTTTGTTCATCTAAAATCACGTGAGGATTCAAAACTTCTACCTCGTTCTCACTTGTGTTGCTTTCTTGGTTATGGAATTGAGCATAAAGGGTATAAATGTTATCATCGTATATCTAAATGCTCAAGGATCTCTCGTCATGTAAAATTTTGGGGACATAAGATGTTTTCTAGTCTCTACTCTATCAACTCATCATCTACCAATGCTTCTCCTTTGTTTACTAATCCATCTCTTGACTGTTTTCCTTAAGATAGTGACATTGATACTAAAGTTACGGCTATACCCCAAGCATCTGAAGAGACTATTGATCCTCCTGATAGTAGCGACATTCAAGTAGGGTACGTGAACCACTATCTCATCTAAAGATTATCATTGTTATTATGCTCTTGCTATTTTACATGAACTTCGCTCTTTTTGTGAGGCTTCTACTAACCGTCTTTGACAAGAAGCTACGACGAACGAGCTTCAAGCTTTAACTGACAGTCATACTTGAGACCTAGAGAAAATCTATAGTAGGTTGCAAAATAATATACAATATTAAAACTCGGTATGATGGTTCTATCGAACAATATAAAGCCCGTTTAATTGCAAAAGGTTTTGCTCAAGAGTATGGTATTGATTATGAAGAGACATTTGCTCTAGTTGCTAGATTGACTATTGTTAGAACTTTACTTGTCATTGCAGCAATTCATCATTGGTCTTTTTTTCAGATGGATGTAAGAAATGCATTCCTTAATGTTGATCTTGTTGAAGAAGTATACATGCAGCCTCCTCAAGGATATGACCATCCACCTAATAAAGTTTGTCGCTTTTGTCGTGCATTATATGGTCTTAAGCAAACAACTCCATGAGAATGGTTTGCAAAATTTAGCACTACAATGGCAAAAAATGGTTTTGTCTCTAGTGCCTATGACTCAACATTATTTCTTTGCAAAATTGATCAAGGTACTATCATTCTTTTGCTTTATGTTGATGACACACAGGAGATGATTTAAAAGGATTCCAAGATTTCAAAAAGTTTCTTAGTTAGTAATTTGAAATGAAAGATCTTAACCTCTTAACTACTTCTTAGATCTTGAAGTAACCTCTTCTTCATATGGTTATAACTTGAGTCAAGCCAACTATGCTACTAACTTTACTCTCATGATGGCCTTACTGATGACAAAGTTGTTGACTCTCCATTAGAACTAACTATCAAACTTCGAGCTACTGATGTAGAGCCTCTCAAGGATGCCACTCTTTATTGTCAATTAGCTGGTAGTGTAATATATCTCACTGTGACTCGTCTAGATATACTATATGCAGTTCATCTAGTCAGCCAATTCATGTCCGCTCCGCGTTCAATACACCTTGCAAGTGTATTGCATATTCTTCAATATGTAAAAGACACAATATTCCATGGACGTCATTTCTCTGCTCACTCTTCTCTATAACTAGCTACGTTCTCTGAAGCAAATTGGGTTGGTGATCCAATTGATAGATGTTCTACCGCAGGTTATTGTTTCCTACTTGAAGAGTCTCTCATTTCTTGGTAGCGTAAGAAGCAAACCATTGTGGCCCGATCCAATACTGAAGCAGAGTATAGAGCCCTTGCTGATACTACTTCTTAATTGATTTGGTTACGATGGAAACTTCAAGATGTATGAGTCTCCATCACTTCTCCCATACCACTATATCGTGATAACCGAAGTGTCAATTCAAATAGCCCTCAACGATGTCTTCCGTGAGCATACATGTAGGGCTTTCAATTGAATAAACGCGAAATAAAACAAAAATTTTATTCAATGTTAACCCGATTCCCATGATCAGGATTGATATAATTCAATTTATTAATTAAAAACTAATTAATCATACAAGGATTAATTCAATACCAGTGTTGGTGGCTCCTTCAAACAAATTCTGATTAAAACTTCACAAATAGATTCAAGTGTAGAATCAAACAAGACAGTATCTACACAAAAGCAAGACAGGAATCAAAAAAGAATTAACTGCTAGATTAATTGGTTTGCCCTAAGAGAGAAAATGAAATTGAGAGAAAACAAAATTTTCTCTTCGCAAGAGGTGGCGGCTAGGGTATTGAGTGAGAAAATAATATGAATTATATTCATAAAATCTCCTGTTCCTTTCTTTATATAGTGAGGGATAAAATATCCCTCCTTTAGAATAGGAATATTGCTATTCCTATTTGGAATAGCATTCCAATTAATTATAATCTAAACAAATAATATAAATATATATTTATTCATATATTTAATTTTGGTATTTAAATATATTTAAACTTAATTAAATATATTCTATATTAATATTAATGTTTTATATTAATCTTAATATACTTATAATTTTGCTAAATCAATTTCAATATAAATATTGAATATTGGCAACAACCTCGAAGAATTTAATCGCACAGAAAAATTACCAAAATACCAATTTCATCTAAAAGATGAAATTACCCTTCATTTCATTATCCTCCTTAAATTGCCTTTAAAGTGTGTGACCCATAGGCTCTTTATTATGTTGACAATGACCAGATTCATAATTAAGCATCAACTAATTAGTGATCCGTACACCAATCAAGATTGGCCTTTAGCAAGACATCATGATTACCCAACAAATAAACATTCAGCGAAGTTGCTACCTTTCAACAGTATGGTTACTGTGCAATTCAAATCCCTTCATCATCATTTATCTCATCAAGGTTTGAAGTACAATAGTGTCAACTTCAATCGTTTTACCTTGATACATTTGCATTAGGTTATCGAATCAACGATCAAATAAAATTGGATTTAAGCACTAACTCAATTCCACTGTGGCCATAGATTTGCAGTCGTAGTTACAAACTGAATAGCTCAGCGAGATAATTTCACCTGTACGTAGGAAAGATAAATCTTGTCAATCCACGATAGCCATTGTGTACTTATCAATGTAACCAACCACTACCATACTGATAACCCTAAATAGGACTACGTTAAGCTAGTGTCAAATTACACCAATATTTACACACGATGCTCTGGTGATCTCAAGGCCAAGAATTACATGCATCACCATCCGTTAGACGATATATTCCATATCCACTGGGGTTACCATCTATATGGAATCATCTGATGGGCCAGTCTAGTAAATTTGTCAATAACAAGCACCCACGCGTCGCACTAGGTTGTCACCAAACAACCTTTACATGTGAGAACTGTCACTACCTTTCGGTAAGGTCATTCAATGCTAGATAGCCTTACTATATAATCTGTGTCCTTTGTCAGATTAATACTGAGGCTACGAATGATTTTAGAATGGGCACCATATATGATCATAGGATCCTCATGATTAAGATTTGAAATACTTAATTCCCTTGTCACGGTTCAACCCTTCTAAAGACTATTACAAGAGTCTAATATTATTGGCTCTAATGCATCTATCCTAACAGTACCAAGCACATTGAAATTAATTGTCACTTTGAGCGTTATCATGTTCTCCAAGATACTCTTCGTCTCATCTCTATCAGGACTATTGATCAACCAATAGATATTTGAGCAATGCTATACTTACAACTGAGTCATATAACCAGACAAACAACAAAGGACAGAGTAGTCATTTTACATATATTTTGGATAATTTTTATCTGGTTGTATGACTCAGTTGTAAGTAAATCATTATTGTAGATATTTTTACCAAAACTCATTCTCCAGGACAGTTTAATTTCCCAACTCAAGTTAGCCTGTAGTATACCACAGAGTTTCAAGGGGATGTCAATATGTAACAGCTATATTTACATTTATGTAATGTTGACCCCATAATTGAGTCAATCATATGATTAGTGGCAAGATCTTTTGCTTGATCTTTGCTAATCTTTCCACTTATGTTATTCTCTGTACGCTATAAATTCTCTCTAGTACGAACAATATAATACAACAAATACACAAATAAAGAGTATTTCAATGGCTCTCTCTTTCATCAATATTTTATAACTTTATCATTGACAATTGACAAATTTAAAACATTCCCACAAAATTTTTGAAGGTTTTACCATCTTCCAATTTAATCAAAGACTACATACAAGGTTTACTAGTAATTTGAATACATGAATGATACCTGATGGAACCATGATTCTATTGTTCAATGTCACTAACAAACAATCTTCAAGGAATTGAATCTCTCCTGTAAAATCCTGTTATACTTACCAAAACAAAACAATTATGTTATTGGATTCTCATAATGACTCTTCCAGGAAGAAAACATCTACATTAAGATCAGAACCAACTCCCTCATGCCCATCAAATTCGCTAAGGCCTAAAAACTTCTCTATCGGAACTTCTTGGTTCACAGCAAAAACATCCCGGAAGAGATAACCATCTTTATCTATTGGTTCTTTTATATCATCTGCGATTTCTAATGGTACGATTTTCGCCGAAATTTTGTTTGAATTTCGCAACCTTGAAGGCATATCGTTGAGTTTCTTGACGCTCTTTTTGTTGTTGTTTCTTTGTTTCAATTCCAATATCTTTGCCGCTGTTGATCCTGAGTTTATCACAGCTCTTCTCCTACACCTTTCTTTTGAATGCATTTTACAGGTCCCTTCAGGATTATTTCCAAACTTTCTCATGTCTTTCCGAGGAGACATTGTGAAACATTTCCAGGATTCTTCAGAATTCCAACACACTTCAAGCTCAAATGGCCAGAATAAAGGTTCATCAGCACCCAAATCTTCCAAATATTCTGCATCTTCTGAGACAGGCCAAATTCCTTCAGGATAATTTGATAATTTGACTTCAGGATTGCAGCTACAAGTTTTGTCCTTATCCGAAGTCTGAGAAGACGAATCAAAATTAGTTCTGAAATCTATTTCATCATTCCCTGGAGAGTTTAACATTGCAGTGACTTCTCCTTGATATTCCAAGCCTCGCAGGAAAGTTTCTTCTGCATCAGGAAAAAGTTTTTTCAGCATTCAAATTCATTGTTAGTGCGAAAATCTGACAAACTTGCGGTTGGAGTAAGAACTGATTCCGCAAGATTAATTGCTGATGTTTTTTAGAACAGTCAGGAAATTAATAAATCATAAACATAGAGAAGAAATGTACCGGAGAGTCTGTGCTCAGCGAAAAATTTGGAAGGCGAAGCAAAATCTGAAGACAACCACATACATTCATGATCATCCAGGCATCTTTCCATATCCAGCTCTTTATCGAGATCGAAATCTTCTTCGAACGAGGAGAACTGATGAGAATTATCAACAAATTTCCTCCTGGATTTGCGGGTAGACCCCATTTTTTCAATTTGTAAAATTAATAGATTCTGTATCAGTTTGATGATCAGATGATTTCTCGTTAATCTTCCTCTTCAAAGGAGAGGACGAAGAACAAAACTTTCCAGGGAATCCCATTTGGATTAGAGCTTGTTCCAGTGATATAACACTGTGAAACTGACAAGATACATAATTAATTAATTAACATATTAAATTAAGAACAAGCACAAATAATTCATAGGAAGATAAAATAAAACAAGGAAAGGTGGAATTTAAGAAGCCTGCAATTGAAAAGACCGGCGATTTTTTGAAGAATTCCACATAAATTAAACAAAAAATTTTAAGGCATGATGTAATCACAGAATTGAACAAAGGAAAAATTAATTCTTCTCAGCTTGTACAAGTCATATCACATAGAAAATAACAAAATGGAAAATTAATTTGAATTCAAATGACAAGACAAAGGAATGAAAAGCATTGATATTGACATATAATTAATATAGAAAATTGAGAATTAGTCAATTATATATTAAATATTTCCTTAGATTTACATAAAATTTTAAGGCATGATGAATAAAACAAAAGAAAATAGCAAACATTAGAAAGAAAAGAAAGTTAATTACCTTGCTGAGTGGAGTTCAAATTTATAAAGAGTAAAAAGTTAGAAAAACCCTAAAGGGTTTTTAAATGAAGAAGAATCAGATCTATAGAAATCAAAAGAAGTATGAGAATGTTATATACATGCCGAATAACTCTTGTTACTAATAATCAACGTAAAGGGTGTTGTTGACTATAATTTACCAAATTTAGATTTTTGGCGCGTTTACTCGTAGCATATAGCTTTGTTATCGCAGAGCGGCGGCTAATTATGGTAATTCCACTTAAAGTTAGATGAATTTTAACAAAAGTTGGCGACTTTTTTAACTTCCTAATATTGACCAAATGGGTCGAGTTTAAGATCTGTTTGATTTTCAACATTTGTTTTTTTTTCTTAAGATCTTCCGCCTTCACTTCAATAAATCAAAAGGAGCCAATGGAGTTGCATTGGACTTTCTGTTCTGTACCTTCGAAATTGACAAAACAAAGCTTTAACAGGGGCTAGCAAGTGGGTTTCTTGGTGTTGAAAAAAAAAAGCTTTAACAGGGCTAGCAAGTGGGTTTGTTGGTGTATCACTCCCATACTCAAGTCAATTCAGTATCCCTCATGTGTGTGTTTGGATTCTAGGAAGTAATGCTAATTATTTCTATAATAAAGAAAAATGTTTCCTATGAATATTCTTATAACAAACTTGCTAAAATTATGTTACCTTAGGTGTCATTTGGTTCAAAAAATATTGTATTACTAAAAATATATGATTATCAGTGAGATAAATTACTTTAAAGATTAAAGGAAATGTTATATTATATATGTTTGATTCGATTGGTAGGTATAAATAATTAATATGTTTGATTCGGAGCAATAAAAGAATTCTTGGAAGTCCTTTTACTAAATTGCCCTTTTTTTAAATATTATTATTATTATTTTATTATTTAGACTATTATTTTATTATTTAGACTATTACTTTTAACCCCCTAACATTTGATAATTTGGCTAAAACACCCCAGTTACAATAAAAGTTCAAAATTTAACAAAATACCCCCAGCCACCCAAGACCACTACCAGCCGTCGGCCACCACTGTTGTCAACCAGGTCTTTGGTAGAAAACGGCCAGATCCATTGATTTGTCCGTTTTCAACTATATTTAAGGTTGTTAACGGCTACAAATCTGGCTGTTAATAGCCATGGATATGGCCAAAAATAGCCAGATTGGTGCACAGCTGGCTAGTCGTGCGTTCCGACGACTTTCGGCTACGGCCAACAATGGTGGTTGGTGGCCGGTGGCCGACAGTGGTCTTGGATGGCTAGGGGTATTTTGTCAAATTTTAAACTTTTTATTAGGGATGAGGTGTTTTAGCAAATTCTCAAATGTAGGGGGCTATAATAGTCATTTTACACAGTTGGGCTAATTGTTATTTGACAGACATATGAGGGCATTTATGTCCAAAATATTAATTAATTAAAGGTAAAATGGAACAAAAATTGGATTATCTAATAATCTTAAAATACCACCATTTTATTCAACCCTCAATATCACCTACAATAATCACTATTGATATGAAAAGACTACCAAAATATTTTATTACTTAACAACCAAACACGATAATATCCGAATTTTAGGATAGATTATCGGAATAATTTTTTTGTTACCACTAACCAAACAACCCTTGGTGTT
>NW_022195550.1:11568-16622 GCF_008641045.1 Pistacia vera | reverse complement strand
AATGAACATTATTACAAAGAGTCAATTCTACAATAATTGATTGGCTCTAGGGCATCTACTCTAACAGCTGAGTCACAAGAAAACTATATCTCTCAAGCTTATGACATACTCTTTCAGACCTACGTAGCTTATGTGCTACTTGAGGTGGTTCACTTTGATCTACAGATTATGGAGTAAACTCCTCTCGCTATTCAACTACTTCTTGTGGTACATCATCTCGTCCTTCGTCTAATGTATCCTATGGTTCTAAAACTTCGTCGAGTTCTACTTTTCTCCAGCTAGTACCTCTTAGAAGAAATTCATTCTTTAAGAAGATACCAGTATGAGCGAAAAAAGCTTTGCGCTCTTCTAGGTGGTAGAAATAATATCCTTTAATCTCATTAGGATACCCCCACAAATATATATTTATTAGATTTCAAGCCCAGCTTGTTCAAAATCATTTTCTTAACAGAAGCTTCGCAACCCCAAATCTTCAAATAAGACAAGTTGCACTTTCGCCCACTCCATAATTCATATGGAGTTTTATCTACAGACTTTGACAACACATGGTTAAGTATATGAGTCGTAATCTCTAGGGCATAACCCTAAAATGATGCAGGTAGATCACTAAAACTCATCATGGACCTAATCATATTAAGTAAGGTCTTATTCTTCCTTTCAAACACACCATCATTTTGGAGTGTATACGGAGGGGTGAGTTGTGACACTATCCCAAAGTCCTTCAGGTATTCAAAAAACCCGGAGCTCAAGTATTCAACTCTTTGATCTAATCGAAGAGCTTTAATACTCTTGCCCAACACATTCTGTACTTCACTCCTAAATTCTTTGAATTTATCAAAGGCTTCATATTTATGTTTGATAAGGTAGACATAACCATATCTACTTTGGTCATCTGTAAATGTGATGAAATACAAATATCCACATTTGGCTTCAATTGTCAATGGACCACATACATCACTATGGATGATGCCTAACAATTCAGTAGCCCTTTCACTTGTCCTGTGAAAGACAACTTGGTCATCTTACCTAAAAGGCTTGACTCGCATACCTCAAATGAGTGAAAGTCAAAAAGGTCCAAAACTCCATCTACAAGTCTAATTAACATGACCCAATCTACAATACCAAGGGTATATTTGGGTTTGATCGCTATGTTTTGCTTTCTTTGTTTTCACATTTAGAATATCCTTATTGTTTAAATCTAGAACATATAATCCATTGTGTAACCTTGCATTTCCTATAGAATACCATTCAAACTAAAGGACGACAATCCATTAGAAATCTCAAAACGATATCTCATATCATCCAAAGCGGATACTGATATAATGTTTCTTGAAGTGGAATGTACAAAATAACAATTATTGAGTTCTAATAATAAGCCTGTAGGCAAATACAAACAGTAAGATCCTACAGCCAATGCAGTCACGTGTGCTCCATTTCCAACTTGTAGGTTCATCTCTCCCTTAGCGAGCAATCTATTCTGCCTTAATCCCTGCATATCAGTACAAATATGAGTACCACATCCTATGTCAATAACCCAAGGTGTTGAAAGGGAGAAGTTAATCTCAATCATATACATACTTGAAGTCAAAGCGTCTAACTTCTTCTTACTTGCAAGGAAAACCTTGTAGTCTTTCCTCCAGTGGCTAGGCTTGCCACAGTAGAAGTAGACTATCTTCCCACCTTTACCAATGCCACCCTCGGACTTGAGAGCATCCTATCTTTTGGGTTTGCACTTGGGATTTGCATTGGCCTTTCCCTTGCCCTTACCCTTACCCTTTCCTTTTATAGTAGAAACTAGTAAAACAGGTTTAGACTTTTTCAAGTCCTACTTCGCAATCCTTACCATGTTTAAGAGCTCTGACAGGGACTTCACCATCGTGTTCATATTGAAGTTCATTATGTGTAAGTAATTGATCTACCATATGCAGCGGAAAACAAAAATTCAATCGGTAAATCAATTAACTTTCTTTGCCTAAATCCGAGTATAGATTATACCGTTTACATGTTTATAAACAAAAATATGTATAAAGTAAATCCATTCAAGGATTAGAATACTTACGTGCGTTTGGAGGCTTCTTCAAATATCTCTGATTTCAGACAGGAACACTGTTCACGGTTACTGTTCACTATCTACTGTTCACGTGATTTTTCATCAATCGATCCAAAGTAGGATCGCACTCATGGAAGTCCACAAGAAGATAATCCGCAGAACCCTTGATTATTTTGCTAGAACAATCAAGGGCTTCAAGAATCAAGAAAGAAGAACAAGACAAGTTTTCTTCTTGAGAGAGAGGGAGATAGGGTGGCTAGGGTTTTTAATTGAATGAATAATTCTACCTCTTTTGTTTTAATTTTAAGTTGCACTTATATAGTGCAACAATTAAAACCCTATTCCACTTAGGAATAGCCATGGGCTCTAACCCTAGTTCACCTTTGCAACCAAACACACCCTTTATGGTATTTTAATTAATTAATTATTATTATAATTAAAATCAATTAATATATAATAATATATTAACATTTAATTAATAATAATAATTCATTTAAATATATACATAGATATATTTAAATATAATCTCAACTAATTTAATTTTAATATTAAATTAAATACAGGCAATAACCTCAGCAAATTTAATTGCATTGTGAAATTACCAAAATATCTTTATGTCCTAAAAGACGAAAATACCCTTCTCAAAAATTGATTCTTAAATTATCTTCCAAGTGTGTGACCTGTAGGCTCTTCATCATATCAGCAGTGTGTAGTATCGTGATTAACACCAATTAATCGTCTCATTATACATAGACCAAGATTGGCCCCTAGCAAGGCATCATGGCCACTTGATAGATTCGGATTCAGCGAAACCGCAGTCTGTCAACGATATCGTTACCGTGCAATCAAATTCTTTCATCAACTATTATCTCATCGAGACTGAGGTACAGAAATAGTGTCAACCTCAAATATCCTCGACATGTTTGTATTCAGTTACTAGACCAATGGCAGGAATATTAAATTGGATTGAGCATCAACTCAATCCCACTATGGCCACAGATTTAGTGTCATTACCATTTACTGAATTACCCAGTGAGATAACTTCTTCCGTACCTAAGAGTGATGAATCCTTTGTCGATCCACCATAGTCTCGGTACACTTCTCAATGTAGCCAATCACTACCGTATTGATAGCTTTGAATAGAACTACGTTGGGCTAGTGTCAAACTACACCAATTGGTGCACAAGGCACTCCGGTGATCTCAAGTCTAAGGATCACTTGCACAGCCATCCGTTAAAGGATTTATTTCATAGACACTAGGGTTATCATCCATATGAAATCCTCTAGTGGGTTTGTTCAGTGAACTTGCCTCTAGCAAGCACCCATGCATTACACCAGGTTGTCAGCAAACGACCTTGACAATTGAGATCAGTCACTGCCTTTCGACAGGATCGTTCAACACTATAATGTCCTTGGTCAGAATAATACTAGGGCTACGAACGTTTCTAGAATGGCCACCATATGTGATCATAGGGTTCTCACTATCAAGTTTGAAACACTTGATACCCTCATCACGGTTCTACCATCCTAAGGACATATATTATTACATACACAATATAGAAGAATATGTCTTTTATTGATAAATAAACATTTATTACATAATCAATTTTACAATAATTGATTGGCTCTAGGGCACCTACTTTAACATTATGCACAGTGAATAAGAAACTGGTAGTGACTACATAATTAAATCCACTTGTAAGTTTACATCTACACCAAAACCCAAAGTCTCAAGCCTCTCTATGTACCCAATCATCTTGAGCACATGAGGACCAACTTGGGCTCCCTTGGTCATTCTGCTCCTAAACAATGCCTTTGACACCTCATACCTCTCATGTCGAGCATTCTTTTGATATAACTCCTTGAGATGCAGGATTATGGCATGTGCATCCATATTTTCATGCTGCTTTTGCAACTCAGATGTCATTGATGCTAGCATATTGTATTGGACATTATCAACATCATCAAGGAACTTTTGATAAGTGTCCTGAACCTCTTGAGTGGCATCATGTGCATGCTCAATAGGATAAATAAAGCTTATCTAGGACATATACTTTCCTTTCGAACTTTAGTACAATTCGAAGATTTCGATACCAGTTTGAGAAATTGGATCCATCCAGCCTGTTTTCTTTCTCAATTATCGATCATAGTGATAGGTTGGTATTGCTTATTTTAATGGTCTACAAATGTAGAAAAATAAAAGTCATTATAATGTTTATTATTATTTAATAAGGTCTTTTATTAAATAATTGCTCCCACTATTTTCCTCAAGCCAATAACCATCACTATTAACTCGGGAAAGCCAAGTGGATCAAGATCCCATCTAGCTCATTTCAAACTTTCGCTTTAGCAAACAAGCCAAAATGGGTTGACTAGGTAGGTCAACAAACTTAATTTACACATGTTGATAGCTCCAACTACCAACCTCTAATGTAAACCAAGCCAACAAACCAATTACACAATTCAATGGCCCAAACCATTGTCCTCAAGTGTAATGCTCAGTATCAGTAGAGTGGACACTACATGTCACCACGTATACATAACAAGTGTACTTCTCTTACTATGCCTATGCTCAGTATCAGTAGAGTGGACACTACATCTCACCACATATACATAACAAGTGTACTTCTCTTACTGTGCCTATGATGTGCATATCAACCTTCGCTTTGGAGAATAAGCAAAACACATCATTTAAGTCGACCTATCACTATTAAGGAAAACTCCAAAGATGTTTGACCTCCCACTGGTAGAAGCGTATCTTTTGCTTTAGCGAACAAGGTTCCGACAAACAGTGGTTTGGTCAAACCTATGGTGATGGAAGGCGTTTCAATTAATTGACTTAATGTACTTTAATTAAGGGGTTTTTATTTTATGTCTCACCAATTTTATCTTGTTAGCATGTTATAGTCATAACATACACCCTTAGCATGCATACTAAGCATTAAGGAAACTTGTTGGTGCTAAGCATTAAGGAAATGTGTTGGTGCATAGCCTTAGCTAAAAC
>NW_022195550.1:0-10427 GCF_008641045.1 Pistacia vera | reverse complement strand
GGACGGCTAGGGTTTTAGAATATTTGTGTTATTTGATTTTTATTTTAGTTGCACTTAAATAGTGCAAATCTAAAACCCTAATCTATTATGAAATTTGAATTAATATATTCCATAATAGATTAATCAAATATTTAATTACCATCCCAAAGTAATTCCACATGGCATATTTCAAATTCAAATTTAAATATGAATTTCATATATATATAGATATATTTGTAGTAAGGTTTACTTTTAACAATTTAGTCATATATTAACTTTAATAGTTAAAAATCAATCAATGAAGCCATAAATTATAATTGTGTGAGTATTTTATGAAATCATATACAAATAGATAATAAATAAAACTAGATTAAATATAATAAATCATTATAAATATTTACAATATATAATAAATATGTTATATATGTATAATGTGTTATATATGTATAATGTGTGTGTGTGTGTATATTATACATTATACATAATATGTTAATGCTATGAAACGAAAGTTATACATTGTACATTATACATAATATGTTATTATCTATAATCATATGTTAATACATAGTATATGTGTTATATATGTATAATGTATCATTTGATATTTTGATTGATTATAATAAATCATTATAATTCTTTTTTTCTTTCCCTCATTGAATCATTATTTCAATTATATTACCTAATTGCCCTTGTTATATTGTGATAACTATTTATTTAAAATTTATTATAATATATATGGTAGTTATTTATTTAGAATTTATTATAATATATATGCATAATATATCATATGTAATACATTATGTATAAAGTTATGTATTATTTAGAATATTAATGCAGCATTATAATATATATGGTATAAATTATTTAAAATTTATTATAATATATTATATATTATACATTATACATAATATATTATTATCCGTAATCATAATATCATATACTTATATGTTAATAGTTGTTACTTAATACAATAATACATAATATTATATCATTAATATAAAATATATTTACATATATGTATAATGTATCATAATTATAATTTTGATTTATTATAATAAATGAATATAATTTTTTTAATCATTATAAATTAAAAAAAATTATAATGCAAAACCTCCAAACGGGGATTTCAGGGATTCTTTAAATTCTTTGTTTGGGAATCAGACCTAATTCAAGGATTCCTCGAATTCTCCATTTAAGCTACAGGCCGGAGTCGGAAACAGGGGTCCCGGCCCTGCCCCGTGCCCATCCCCTACTTCATACAGGAAGAAGAAAAAAAGAGCGTAGAAGCGTCATTCTATAATTTCTTAACTTAATGATAACGGGGTTTGTCTTTGGGTTTAGTCAAAAGAATAGTGTTTAATCAGGCCCAGGCCCAAAATGAACGTCCCATCAAAAGTGTGAAATAATCATTGTTCCAATATCTCTCAGCCCTGAAACCCTAACAATACCGCTCTTCTTCTCTTCTTCTTCTTCTTCTCCTGCAGCCTTCTCTTCGAATTTTATTCACAAAGACACACAGAAACACAATGAGAGAAGGCAAAAAGGGCTCTACTGGAGCAAGCTCACTGAAGAAGAAAGAGAAGCTGAAGAAGACTAAAACAAATCAAAACCACAATGGAGAAGACAACAACAACATAATAACGAAGAAGAAGAATACCAAGAAGACTGCGAAGAAAGTTCAATTCGAAAAACAAGAAAAAGAACCTTTACAGAAGAAAAAACAGCAGCAGCAACAATTGCCTACTACTGATTCCCAGTCCGAGTCTGGCTCTGAGTCTNACCTTTTGCTTCTTCATCTTAATGAATGAAGAGTGACGTTCCAGACTCGGCCATGCCTTCCCCTGTTATGAAATGAGGATTAACGACAAGATGCTAGTTTTATAAAGACATATAATACAAAACAATCCTTATTTTCATGGTTTCTTTCTGTTTTTTTTTTTTTACTTTTTTTCGTTTCTGGGTAATGATACATTTTTCTACTTGAAAACAGTGCAGCGGAGAATTAAAAGGCATTCCTTTATTCTTCTGGTTCTAGCTTGAGTCGTACACTTGAGAAAGTTTAAAATGCTGTTGACTATTTGACTCCAACGAAATAATAGCAAGCGCAACTAATCAGGGACCCCCAATGGGGCTAGGGCTCAACCCCATGATGTACCCCGTGGGGCCGCCTTAAAGGAGCCAAACCTAATTTCATCCACTCGCCGTAGGAGTTCGTGACTCACGACCCAACAACATGGTGTTTCGTGGAAATTTCTAGAGAATTCGTTGGAGATTAATAACCATGCACTATAAAGTGCGAGTAGGACAAGGTTTGAACATTGTTAATAGCATTGCCAGTTTTCAATCATGAGGCTACGTAGATGAGTTGGGAGTGTGTAGAAACGTATTCAGTACTAGGGCTGCCCTAAACAAAAGGGTTAATTAATTAATTAATTAATTAATAAAACGACTGGCATGGTAGAGATGGTGGCAGTCATGCATGAAGCCATGAAGCCAAAAATCTATTTCCTTTAATTGTGCACAATTTACACAAATATGTAGATTTATTTACAGTAACACGAAATCTGGTTTCAGAGTTCTTCAATGGAGATATCATTTAGGCCTCATGAGTTCTGACAGAAGTTTTCTCTTTTCTTTTTTTATTTTTCTTTCTCCCTCTCCGTTAAATGTACTATGAAGTACAGAATAAAGATTAATCTCTCAACCTCACAGATCTTTCGGACTAAAGCCCTAGATACGAGGAAAAAAAGATCGAAACAGAAGATTGATGGAAACCCTAGATCGGAAATTCGAAAGGGAAGAAGAGAAGCTTCCAAGTACTGCTTGGTGGAAAACTTGACAATTGAAAAGTAAAGTGAAAAAACTAGGGTTTCAAATTAGCAATATTATGCGATCCACCGCTTGCCCAAGTAATAAAAAGTTGTTCACCGTGTTGTTTACTTCCTAACCCTGAGAAAAAAGAAAAAAACAAATGAAAAAGACGAAAGTACTGATAAAAGTGATAATTTTTGTTAGCTCTTTTCCTTTTTTCCTCCGGAAAAACAACTAGTAAAGTTGAGGTTATCTAGTAGATAACCAGGAAAGCCAGGAACAGCCACCTGCATGATCATTCATCACAAAGAAAATAAGACAAATTATAAAGGAAGAAAAGATGAAGACAATCATGGGATATGCGTGCTCTTTACCTTGATCTTTATCGAAGAACATGAGAGAAAAGCTGGAGGGAAAAATCACGAGGGTTTTACAAAGAGAAACCAACAGAGCTCAGTTGGCAGTATGCCCACCTCCAAGAGAGAGAATGTTTTTCAATTGATGGGAGGTGGACAGAATGCCAATCAACTCTGTAAGAAGCCCTTTGTTAAACCCGCATGAAACCAAGAACTGTCGTTGTGAAGCACACCATAAACGAACTCACATAAAGAAGAGGCGAGGAAGAGAGTAAATAACAAACAAGGATAGTGGAAAGAGGACAGATGGGTTCTATTTAAGATGTGAAGATGAATAGACAACAGTAAATAAGCGAGTGAGAGAAAGAGAGAGTTGCGATGGGTCATGGGGGTAATTAATTAAAAGAGAGGGAGTGACGGTTTGCTTCAGAGTGGAAAAGACGGACAAATAAAATCGGATAAGATAGAACATATCATTCCTATTGGGAACGGAGGCTGCCTATATATATATTTCAGAAGGAGGATCAAAGAATCATCATAGTTATTCTTCAATATCCCTCGTTTCTGATGAAAACCCACCACCTCTTCTTCAGTCTTTTCTTGCGTTCCTCCCTCGTTTCTCACGAAACACACTCACGCACACGACACTCTCTCTATCTCTCTGCATATGAAGAAAAAGAAAGGGGATTGATTAATCTGGTTAACCAAGGAAACTAATTAAGTTTTGTTTTGGCTTTCAACTTTTTGATGCTACCTTACCTACCGCTGCCATTGTTGTGAGACAGATAGATGACTAGGGGTCAAAGCTATCATCAATTCATTATTCATCTGGATCGTTGAGTTGGTTGGGTGAGTAATGGTATCCGTCTGATTAAAACAGGGAATTAGCTGTAACAACAACCCAATTATAGTTGGTTCACTAACCGTCAATTTTTAGAATAATTGCTTTTCACTCTAGTCAAAAACTCATTTAAGCAGTGACGATAAAATCAATGGGACGGTAACACTTATCTTTTCTATTAGAGGATAAGAGTGGTCTGGTCACCGTCTCTTCTCTCTCTCTCTCTGAGTCGATGTGGCTTGCACCTCGCACCATGAAAAAGCAATAACCTTTAATCTGCTCGCGTTCTTAACGTGACAAAATGACTTCATCTCTTGAATAAACGGGTTTTGAAATCATAAAGCATTTGAAGACAGCCACAAATACATTATTCTATCTCAATAATTCTTTCATTCTTTCATCACTGATTACGTTAAGCTTATCTCTGAACTAATTTCTGCTTTGCATGAGCAGTAATGAGAGTGAGAAGGGTGAAACAAAAGATTCTAAATACAACAGTAAAAATATTTATGTAAAAGTTAGGCTTTTCGTTAACCATCTGGTTCTTTATATGGGCAGGAAGTTGACATTATCAAAATAAATGAGGGAACAGTGAATACTTTAATATAGAAGTGAGGGGATATCTGAAAATTTGTCTCACCATTAGGAAATTTTATCACTAGTACAATTGTCTTTAAGCACTAAGGCATCTTCTAGCTAACTCCAATCTGATTGCAGCATGATATGGAAGCAAATATAGAGCTTGATCTTCAATAGTAACCGTCTGGTATGGAAGCAAATGTATACTCAACGTCTCAACGGTTCATTTTCCCTATCTGGGTGGTCACTACTCACTACTCACTTGAATCAGATTTTTCCAAGTGGGGTATTAAGAATTGAAGTGAGCACCAAGCAGGAGCCAATTTAATTCCCATTAATGGGTCCTACTAATAAATTGCAGCACTAAGTGTGGAATCCTAGGTAAGGTAAACCGCCGCTCCTGTAGAAGAAGCTTCAAAATTCAAACCAAAATGCTTTTTGACCTATTAGGGCATGTTGAAAATGAGATTAAAAGGTAAAAGCATAGGTCAATCCTTTGAAATATTATACTGCTTAATCAAACCTTTTTAATTAAATCACTTTTCCGTTTTGATTGAAAATCTGAACTTGGAGTACCATTTTCATCCCAAAAAACGAAGAAACAAACACACCCAAAAAGAAATTACTTGGAGAAAGAAAAATGAAATCTTCCCTTTTGTCGACTGATGCGTCGCACTCATCACTCCCACAACCTATGCTCCTCAAATCTTGAGACGACTCTTCTTTTTCACACCCTTTCTCTTCTCAGTAAAATATTAAAGTATTCACCAGCTACTTCCCCCAACAGTATTAATTAGATCAAACTCTTTAATTGTACATGCTGTATTTATGAGACAACCCATATACTCCCATTTATTTATTGCTTCAAAGCTACCTCCAACCAAACCCAATTAATTGTACAGTTTAAAGTTTGAAAACATCACAGAAGATATGAGCATCAGGATCCCACAATGAAGTTACACTTGATTTCTTCTCTAAACTCTATACGTCGGTACGTCTCATTAGTCCATTTAGGTTCATAACAGTTGTCATGGTGAGAACTGTCAGAGCCATGATTGAATCATTGGTACAATAAAAAGTTAAATATAGCAATTTGGCCGGTAAGAATAAATGTGCGTTTTGATATCAGAGAGAGAGAGAGAGTCCTGGTAAAAGTAATTAGATTCACAACTCACAAGACGTTGGATAATTAGTAAAGAGAAATGAAATGATTTTGCCAGTTTGCCAGAAACGACGAAGTCTTAAACACTATATTTGAAGTATTCCAGTTGCTTTTACCATTGATTTTTTTTGTAGGGAAAAAGGAGCAGGATTTAAAAGAAATCTAGGATAATTATTAGTTGAACCTCCTCTACTGAAACACCATTAGAAATCCAACTGTAATCTAGCGTCATATCTAAAATTTGACATGAGATACAGAAGTAACTTTTCCATTCTTTTTGTTAATGCCTCAATGGCTCAATCTAAGCTAGCTCTGAAAAAAAGTTCATGCGCTTTGTTCCCTGCCCTCTGTGCACCTTCAATGTCAACTTTTGTTATCCTTGAACACTTTTGTTTTCTTTCTGAAAGAGCTTTTTTGAGTGCAATGGTGGGGACAATGTTTTTTTTTTTTTTTTAATAATTAACAAAGGACATAAAAAAAAAACTAATTATATTTAGTTTCATTGGCATTTATGTTTTGGTTCATAATCCTTCAACAAAGGACACCATTAATGAAGGGTTTGAATGGGGTTGACTAGTGGTTCAAACTTTAGAATGAGAGGGCAGGCCTGAAAGAGTTATCACTTATCACCTACAGGTGGCTGAGACTTTTGTTAATTGCACAGCTCGATGCATGGAACTCCACCCTTTTTCATGATTGCTAGGTATTGGGGTTCAAGTGGATCTGCTGCTCTCTCACGTAATGCTTCAAAAGTTTTACTTAATAATATTGCGTTTCCTACTTTATATAAAAGATATGCCAATGATGGTTCGTGGTGCTGCTCAGACGGACAGAATCACTGCCATTGTTTCGACTTGAGCAGCATTTAATTAACCATCGTATCTCCTAATATAATCCAATCCCTGCATATCCATTAATTAAACCCACGCATCCAATAGACAATAGTTTAGCATTACTGAGAAATAACTTTAAAAGAATATTCTTGACTGTTATGTGTGATTTTTCCACCAAGCTCGGAACATCGCGAGGATATAGTTCGATCCAAAACCAGCTCGACTCCATCGATTGTCCGACCCAGTATAAGCTCGTTGAGCTATAACTCGATCCAACACAAGCTAGTCGCGAACAATCTGAGTGATCGTTCAACGAATTCCTAGATAACTTTAGATTCTAGATATCTCAGGAATGATCAGATTGACATTAATCTTTGCGCAATCACAACGCCTAATCGCGAGAATATCGGAGTTGCATTTCAATTTAATTGTAATCTCTTTATTTTCGCTCTTTCCTTTTTACAAACTTTGTATATAAACCCCTTCAAACAATGAGGAAGGGGTTGAAAAATATTCCTAGAATTACTATTGTAAGCTCTCACAGCCAATACAAAAGACAGTGGATGTAAGCTCAAGAGTTCATCTCACCGAACCACTTTAAAATCCTTTTTGCCATTTACTTTATTGCATTCATTATCCATTCATTGTTGGTTATCAGTAATCAAGCACACACCAATTCCGATCCTGCCAAGGTCAATCAAATCGCTCTAGTTGGTGCAGATTTATGTATCAACATTTTGGCGCTAGAAGGAGGGCCTCCGCCAACTTCTTAGAAATTATGGCAAACAACCACAACGATCTAACCACTTCAGGCCCACGATGGTGCGTACAAGAGAAAAAACCACCATCGAAAACCATGACGTGTGGAGACCACCCATCATGAGGTGCAACAAGATGTCGCTAGGCGTCAACCACCATTGCTGCCATCTCAACATGCCACGAATAACCAAGGAGCGGGAACATCAAACCCCGAAAACGATCAGCTGGTGGAGATGATTAGAACTATGGTTGCCCAGGTGATGCAACAAAACGTGGTTGAGCTGAGAAATTAGCAACCAACTGCCCAGAACCTTGACCAGTTGTGCTTCACTAATTCCACCCCGACTAGTCAGACTTCAGCCGAGGACCAGTCTGGCTTATCGACTCTAAAGGGCGACCAACACCCCCAACATCAAAGGGTGCACTCCGCTTATGAGCATGAGTCACACGAGTGAACTAACCCCGAAAGACGGCTAGGGAAACAACCAATAGGTGAAAGTGAAGGTAATGGTCGCCTACAAGATGCTTGACCTACTTGGCGGAATCCACAGCGTCAGTGTGCCAGTCTTAACCTATGCCCAAGACAAGCTCGATCCCCGCAAGCTCGTGAGACGAGAAATTTGCGCCAATCTGGCAATGACCAACGTTCCAGTTATAACCAACATCATGAGCAACGCATTGACGAGCATGATAGCACCTATCAACCAAGCCATCATGATTCAACCTCGCGCATCAATGCACCTAATGCAGGGGGTTCATAAGTGACAGATTTGCGAACTCACTTGCTCGAGGTAAGGTTGAATAGAGCCAGCCAAGACAATCACACTGAAGACTTAGATCATGTGCAGCAAATGTTCGACGATCTAAGGGCCCGCCAGAACGGTGCGGTTAAAGAAATAGTGAGTTCCCCCTTCACAGAGGAGGTTCGCCAAGTCTCGCTTCCATAGGGATTTAGGGCGCCAGAGAGTAAGTTTGATGGGAGAGGAGACCCTAGAGACAACCTCGACAATTTCAATGACTTGATGGAGCAGCACCAGGTTTGTGACCTAGCGAAATGTTGCTGCTTCGCGGTCACAATGGTAGGGGATGCCAAGAGGTGGTATAAAAAACTAAAGGTGAACTCCATCAGTTCTTGACAACAGTTCTTCTCATTGTACTTGCAGCAATTCCAGGCGAAAAGGGTCTCGAAGATCGTCACCCATCTGGGTGGGGGATTCTTCCGAGAAGAATCCGCGAGAACCATCAAATTGAGTTGCGGCACATAAGTCTCTCTTATGCCCTTCAAGTCCTCGACATTAATCGAGGATTATGGTTCCCTCCACAACCTATGAACGGGAGACCGCTTGATTGAGCCACATGTACTGAGGTCACGTATATTCGTCATTTGGCGGGATGATTTCCTTGGAAACCTCGGGGATTATACCCCCTAGGATTACCAAATCTGCAGGTGAATCAAACATGCGATCAATCGTGTGGCTGCTGGACGAAGATATAATTAAAGCTCGCTTTTGGGTACCTGAAATAGAAGTAAACATGTGTCAGAGCTCGAAAGACTGAGCGACATATCCACACTTTGCTTTCAGTTCAGGCACCTGAGATAGCTCGTGCCAGACGACGAATGCACATGACCTATCTAGGATTCTGGCGGCCACCGCGTTAAACCCTCTTTAAACCTAAGACCACTGGAGACACGCTTAAAAACCCTAGTAAACCCTTAGAAGGCTTAATGTGGCCACGATAATGGCCACCCTTAGCCACAAAAATAGAGAAAGCAACTAAAGAGAGGGAAATAAGCTTTACTGGAATAAGAGAATGGGAAGAATTCATCAGAAAAAGCACCGTGAGACAATGAAGCAGAAACAGAATAAGCAAAAGACGTCAAAGAGTTTTCACAAGTTGAGTGAGTTTCTAACGACTTCGTTCATTTTTATAGTAGCTTGTATGGGAGACGGAAAGGCGGGGTTCGATCGTAGCCATCGATCTACAGTGAATCCCGACCCTCCATTTATCGAGCAATCCTAGCCCTTGGACGTGGCCACGAGTCAACCATCTGTGAGGGGCGACGAACCATCATATTGTTGTAATTATAACCGTCGCCGCACGTTGCCTCAACTCTGCACATGGATAGCTGTAGTAGCCCATGCATGACGAAATGTGACTGCCAAAGGCTGTCGCATTTAATGCAACATGACCTCATGGAATTTACATAATTGTCCTAACCATTCATATTCCATGTTTGTCAAGTATCGTAAGAGAGAGAAGATCCAAGTGCGGAGTATGTTGACCGGGCATGGGTTTGACCCTTGAAGCTCGACCGAACTTGCGTCCGAAGACCTATTGATGATGCCGAGCTTGATATCAAATCGAGTGATAGTCTTCGAAGCCCAAAACGAGCATCAAACACTAAGGGGTAGATGTTGTGTGTGATTTTTCCACCAAGCTTAGAGCATTGCGAGGATATAGTTCGATTTAGAACCAACTTGACTCCACTGATTGTCTGACTCAGCATAAGCTCGTCGAACTATAGCTCAACCTAGCACAAGCTAGTCGTAAACAATCCAAGTGACCGTTCAACCAATTCCCAGATAACTTTAGATCCTAGATATCTTGGGAATGATCAGATTGACAACAATCTTTGCATAATTACAGCGCCCAATCGTGAGAATATCAGAGTTATATTTCAATTTAATTGTAATCCCTTTATTTTCGCTCTTTCATTTGTACAAACTTTGTATATAAACCCCCTTAAACGATGAGAAAGGGGTTGAAAAATATTCATAGAATTACTATTGTAAGCTCTCACAGCAAATACAAAGAACAGTAGACGTAGGCTCAAGAGTTCATCTCGCCAAACAACTTTAAAATCATTTTTGTCATTTACTTTACTGCATTAATTATCCATTCATTACTGGTTATCTGTAATCACGTACACACCAATTTTGATCTCGTCAAAGTTGATCGGATCGCTCTAGTTGGTGCAGATTTCTGTGTCAACATTTACTGAGAAATAACATTTAAAGAAAACCCTTTTTCTTTTGCATATTTATGAGAAACCTATTGACTTTACTCTGTAATTAGAAGAAGCATATGGAAATCTTTTTACTGTT
>NW_022195549.1:0-1604 GCF_008641045.1 Pistacia vera | reverse complement strand
TTTCTTTAATAAGAAGATAAGAGATTTTCTTATTTAAATATCTAATTTTGTTAATTATTAATAATTTTCAAGAAATAGAAATTGTTCGGAGTAGGGACTACAAATTTGCAATACCTTATTCTATTCCCATCTAAGTCTCGTCTCCAAAATGTTAGATTACATTGTTTGCTCAAATAGTACTTAATCGTTAATTTCATTCACTCCTGAGTGAATGTTAAATCGTAAAAGTACATTTCCTCTTATGGCCAGATGACAAGCCTTTTAACCACTGAAGTTAGCTGTACTTAAGGATTTTGTGTTCGAGTCGCCTACACTTATGCAATTACCTTGGTCTATTGAACTTGTAGGGTGTTCTGTGACTTTGAGGATTAGATGGGTTGGGCTGACAATTGTGCCTCACAGTTATTAAAGAATTAAATATCCCATCAAATTGCAAAATCCCATCTAAGTCTCATCTCCAAAATGTTAGATTACATTGTATTCTCAAATAAAATAGTATTTGATCATTAATTTCATTCGCTACTAAGTGAGTGTTAAATTGTAAACATACATCTCTCCTTGTGGTTGAATGACAAACTTTTTAGCTATCATAATTGTGCAATACTATAATTACCTTGGTCTATTGGACTTGTACGGTGTTCCATGACCCTGGTAAGGATTAGGCCAACTCGACTGGCAATTGTGCCTCTCAATTATTAAAAAAAAAAAAAAATCGCAAACATCCTAAAGTTTTCATAATAAATATTTGATCAAATTATATTCTAAAAGAACAATGCTATGCTTAGAATTGAGTCATACAATCAGATAAAAATTACACAAAATTCATATAAATGACTACTCTGTCCTATTTTTTTGCATGGTTGTATGACTTGATTGTAAGTATAGTATTATTTATTACAAAATCCTTTAAAAATATCATAAAAGTATCTAAAAACTATAGTTTTGCTTACAACTGAGTTATACAAACAAATAAAAATTACACAAAATCTTTCTAAAATGATTATTTTGTCCTTTATTTTTTATCTATTTGTATTATTCAGTTGTAAGTATAACATTGCTAAAAAATTATTCTAAACCCTTTATAAATATTGAAAATCTTTTTTTTTTTTAATACTTTCTAAAATTATTGATATTTTTCAGGGGAATAAAATTAACCTATTGAAGATATTGTCATCTCTATTAATATTTAAGTGTAAGGCTTTTATTGATGAAGTAATTAAAAAATTTCTAAAAAATTATTTAATCTCACAAAAATATTTTTATTCATATTATATTTTATTTTAATCAAAGTATTATTTAGTTCGATATTATTAAGATTTAAGATACAAGAATGATGAACTTTGGTAATACAGATTTGTTCCCTACAAGATTCCCAGCCGTTAATATTATCCGTTCGATACTGTATTACATATAGTCAATCAATATTAGCCACGTGTTAACTATCACATCATCCACGAAGGACGTCCCCACACGGAAACAAATACTTCAAGCACTCTCTAGTCTCAAGGCTCTAGCATATTCTTCTCTTTCATAAAATATTCCCGCGAAGAATCACCTTCGTCCAATTAGACACCGCCACCCCAACCCCCACGTGACTGTATCCA
>NW_022195548.1:0-1344 GCF_008641045.1 Pistacia vera | reverse complement strand
AATCTGACCACAGCTTGGATTGGGTTCCCTTTAGGACCTTCGAGCAAGAGCCCGAGTCCTGCCTGATAATCCGAGGATTATGCTAGTTTATTTAAGCTTTTAGGCTGGATTTTAGATACTTCTTAGTCTATTTTTACCTGAATTGCTACTTAATTCCTTACATTTCGTGTTTCAAGTTAAAATGGAAATTGTGAGCGAATAAAGGCAGATTTGGAGTTTTTGGACCCAGAAGCAAGCGGAGGGCAATTCTGGAATTTCAGAATTCTTCAGGAAGCTTCGCCGCGGCGAAATGGGCCAGTGACACACCAGATTCAGCTCCTTCTTCGTCGCGGTGAGATTCCTTCTTCATCGCGGCGAAGTCTGCATACTCCACTTTTTGTAAAACGCACAGATTCATGTTCAGGCTAAGTTGTAATATTTTGGGCGAGGTATAAAAGAAAGACTTAGTCTTTTTGTGTAGGGCATTCATGGAGAGATATAAAGCAGTTTTTACATTTTCTTAGATTGATTTTTGAGTATTTTTGGATTAACAAAGTGTGAAGATTCGAGGTGAAATCAGTGGATTCATCAATTGGGAAGATTCTTTTCCTTTTCTCTTGTTTCCATGATGTTGAACTTGGAGTTTTCAGTTTCTTTCAATTGTTTTATTGATTTATCCATGAACTAACCTTTTTAGGGTTAGGGTTTTTGTAATGCCTCACTTGAGGTACGTAGTTAAGATTTGCTGTATTGCTTAAACGTTCATTGATTCAGCTTCAATTAAACTTATATTTTGTTATTTTTGGTTTGGTTGGCCCTTGGTTGAATGGATGTATTGGGTTGGTTGAGTGATTGCCCTGGAAATTAGGAAGACTTGGCGAAATGTTGTGTTAAAGGCTTCGCCGGGGCGAAGAAGAATCTTCACCACGGCGAAGTGGTGCTACAGCCCATGGAGTAGCTGCTAGAGTGTTTCGCCACGGCAACGGGTCGGTTGAAAATTTTTATTAAGTTTTAGATATTTTTTCCTTAAGGGAAATTTAACCATTCTACCCCTAATTAGTAGGAAAAGTGGGGAGTAAAATATAAGGAAATTTCATGGAAAATATGTTAGTATGGGGGTGTGTTTGTAAGGAATCAAAGGATATGGATGGAATTTCTAAGAAAGAGTAAGGGCAAAATGGGAATGCTTGTGTATAAGTTGAGCTAAAAAGGGTTAAGTGTAGAGAATCCTTCATTTCATCCATTCCACGACCTCTTCCATTCTCTACTTCTTCTCAAATTTCCTTCAATCTTCCAAGGATTTCTAAGGACTTTTTGAGTAGTTTTTAGTAGAGTTTTAATCTAAAGCATCATAAGGTAAGGATT
>NW_022195547.1:0-5423 GCF_008641045.1 Pistacia vera | reverse complement strand
TATATGTAGTATTTCACGCAAACAAGTATACTAACAGTTATCATTAAATCATGTTAGAGGTGAGGTTGATTATCTCATATGCATCCCTAACGAGAAGAAGAAAATAAATTGAAAACCATCGTCATAAGTCATACCCGCCTTTACGCGTATCTTATGCAAGTAATATTTTGTAATAGATCTTTATGATCACCTTCTTAAAGTCTTAATTCCCAATCTAAGACTCTTATTAGAGTTGTTAGTCATTTAATTGACTGATGTTTAAGGCCGACGGAGAATGGATATGTTTATATGAGCTCCTTGTTACAAATCTTGGTCTCATTTGGCTCACATTTGGGAATACTACTATTATTATTCCCAATAAAGTTAAACAGTAAAATTGTAAAAACTTACAATATTATTTAACTTTTTTTAAACCCCTTAAATTTGTTAATTTAATTAAATATCCCTAAATATTTTTTTAGAAATTACAAAACAACCTCAGCAATCCATATTTACCAGATTCCAGCCATTGCCGTTGGAAAATAGCAGGAATCTGGTATAATGGCGCACTACCGGCTGAATCTGGTCGGTAGTGTGTCGATCTAACCTTTTCTGGCCAGATCCACGATGAATCTGGCCGAAAACGGCCAGATCTAAGGCCAAAGATCTGGCCATTAACGGCTAGATCTAGTCGTATTTGCTCGTCAACGACAGCCAAAGAGATTGCCGTCGTTAATGAAGGTAAGATCTTTGGCCGTCGTTGACGAGCAAATACGGCCAGATCTGGCCGTCAATGGCCAGATCTAGCCGTAGATCTCGCCTTTGCCGGCTAGATCCACCGTGGATCTGGTCAGAAAAAGCCATATCGACGTAAGACCAGCAAGATCCAGCCAGTCATGCACCGATACGACGAATCCGGCCACCCTCGGGCGGTGGTGGCCGGTTGTCCATATTTAATGGGTGGGTTAGGAGTATTTTTATTAACTTTTAATATTTTATTATAGGAGTTTTTAATAAATAAACAAACATAGGTAAGTGTTTAGTAAATAAACAAATATAGAGGGTATTTTTATTTATTTTCAAATCTTACATCATAATACCCGTCCAATTCAACTTGTTTTAATTTTTTTTCAAAAACTTTTCTAAAAAGTGTAAAAAAGTGAACCAAACAGAACCCTTATTTCTTTTGCTCTTCTTTTGCCAGACTTGCTTTTTTGTTTGTTTTTTCTTTCGCCATTGGATGGGAGAGGTTATTGTGCTTATTATTAATTCATTCATATCATTACATTCTAGATATACTTGGGGAATTCTGCAGTCAATGTGCAGTTTATACTATTTGTGCCTTGATCTTGTGTTTCTACTTGCTCATTCTCCATTGATTTACTAGGAAACTACTTTGGAACACGATAGACCAAAAGTGTTTTGTGTGTGTGTGCTAAAATTGTTTAAAAGAATCAAAAGCACTTGTATGTTGGTTGTATCATGAGATGATCTTTGTATGGGCTAAAATTCGTATTGGACCTGATGAGGTCCAACTGTAACAGTGATAAATGACGGCCCAAAGCCTTGGCCCAATCCCGATTGGACTCACGCTTAGAACACCTTGGGAACTACGGGTGTTCAAAAGCGGTTAACCGAACCGGTTTGGAGGGAAAACCAGTTTTTCGGTTTTGAATCGGTTTTTCCTTTTTTTCTTTCATAAAACTTATTTTTTTTATTTTTTCCTAAATTAAATTTTAAATATAAATAATATATATCCAAATAAAAATTAAACATTCATACATATCTATTGACCATTACTAACAATACATTAAAAATATTATTATTTTTTTATTTAATATATAATACATTATATTATTATTTTTTATTTAATATATAATATATAATATTATTATTTTTTATTTAATATATTATTTTTATTTTTATTTTTATTTACTATATATTATATGCATTTGTAAAACTGGTTTAAAAAATCAGTTTCGGTTAACCGCTTTTTATTTTTTCCCGAACCGATAACTGAACCGGAAATTCAGTTTTTTTAATTTTTTGAACCGTAACGAAACTGTTTTTTCTGTTAACCGGATTTCCGGTTCGGTTTTTGCATTTTTTTGAACACCCCTATTGGGAACTACCTGCTTTATGAGTTGGGACATCCCTTGAGTTAAGTTGAACTGGGTTCGGCCCATTCGCCCGTAACAGTCCATAACAAGGATCAGAATCCTAACAAAATTCTTCTTTTGACAAAGTCTCGATAGATAGAGACAAAAAATCCAATCTCTTCTCGAAAAGAGAGTTCCCTTACCAAATAGGAATTTGAGTCTTATTAGGATTTGAGCCCCTGTGTTTCACTATATAAGTTAAGGTCAGCTCACCCATGGAAGGGGGAAAAAGACCATCAGAAAACCCTGTTTCTCATAGCACCAAACCCCTGACCCACTTCAACCCCCTCGCATCGCTTGGACTCCTTGAGAGACGCAAGGGGGAACCTTGTAGGTCCACCAAGGTTGTCAATGACTCTCTTCACAAGATTCAGTCTTTAATTCGATTGTAAATTTTAGCGTTTACAATCTTCTTGATGGAAATAAAACACATTTTGTTTGATGGGATTGACTTACTCTAAACTCTTTGCTGGAGATTGTTGGCATTTAATCAGAATTTTGATTGTGTGCCTTGGTTGATGACAACGCGTTAAAGGGTACTTTTGGTATTTTTGTAGTATGTTATAGCGTTTTTGCTACATGATTACTAATGGATTGGAATCTTGAATAATGCATAATATTGATTTACTTTTTCGCTATTGTAAGATGATAAAATGCTTTACATATTACCTTTTGAAAATGCTTTCGGATTTCTTATTCAAAAGTGTTTTCTGAAAGTATACTTTTTACCAAAGGTTGAAGAAAAGAACATTTAAAGTGCCAAAAGTGTTTGAAATCTACTCTTCTTAAAAGTGCTTTTAAGAATTAGAAAATAATCTCAGAGAGTAGTTTGTCAAATGCCTTTGCAAAAACGTTTTCATTCAAAAGCATATTTTGGAAAACAAAAACACTAAAAAAATCTTAAGCCCACAAGATCTCTATTGAATTTAGAATTGCATAGCCATGAGCAATATATGCTTCCATTTGATGAGACAATGTTTGGTAGATTACCCACATGAATATACACCTAACCAATCATGTATCGAAATTAAGCGAAATGATTTATGATTAGTCAAATGTACATCTATTCTCTGAGTAGTTAGATTTTCACATGTATAAGTAACCCTTGACTTTTTTTTTTCTTACAAAATAGTGCATAAAATATGTTACGTCGTTAGGGTAATGTTACCTCGTTTGAATCACGAGATTATGATTCGGTCAACGCTTGAAACATATTCCAAGTTTCAAGATCTATACTGGGTAATGTTACCCAGTCTTATAAGTGGACCTGAATGTCCTCTTTTTAACGTTACTCGAACAAGTCGCTTTATTATTGTAATAATTGGTCGTCTAAAATATGTTATGCCACCAAAAATAACATTACCTCATCCAAATCATTATCTTGTGATCCAAACAACCCATAAACGATAATACAACTTTCAAAATTTATACGTGTAATATTATCTCAAGACTATAGGTATGTCTAAAGTCTTTTTCTTTCAACTTGACTTGACTTAATCAACTCGAAATAAATTCATCATTTAGAATATGTAATAATCGCCAAAAATAACATTAACCCGTCTAAATCGTTAACCTATGGTCCAGGATAGACAGGTGTAACATTATCTCAATACGGTGGGCGTAGGTGGGGCTAGCATCTTCTTCACTAAGAATGAGTCAAATTATTGATTTTATCGTATAGAGACAAAAGTAGAGAGGAAGACTTGGTCTTGCTTTGAAAAACTCACGTGACTCCAACTCATCTCCCTCTATTGCTTTCTCGTGATACCCCATCCATGTCGGTATACCAGTGTTCTTATTATAAAATATCTATCAAGAATAAGATATTCTTGCCTTTACAGGTCAAAGTCTTCTTGTTTGTTTATAAACTTTCATGATCAAGTTCATTGTTTTTCGTTTCTCAAATAGGGTTCGACGAAAACTCTTGTTTTAAACTCGGATTTATATAACAATTTATAAATTTATAATTTTAAACAGTGCATTATTTTTTATTTCTCAGAATTTCTGTGTATTATTAAAGAGATCCTAAGTTTAAACTATTTTGATTACTAATATGATGGTCACTAAAGAATTTAATAATATGATATGAGAGAGTTAGTTGAATGGATTAGTGAGTTCGATGAGGATTTTAGTTTTGAATATTTTAGAATTATGAAATGATTTGATTACAAGTGTTATATTTTATCTACTCCTACTTCTATCTTGCGGAGGTAAAGAGAAGTGGAGTGCCGACGTCTCTTAAATATAATCAAATGTAGAACACTTAATCAAACTTTTTAAAGGCCATTACTTGCGGATAATGAAATAATCAAGCTTTAATTATTCATTTAATTATTATTTTTAGAGTTCACACACTGCATACTAATCTTCTTCTCCTCCTTCACAAGTTGAAGTAATGGACAGCTCATATTGTCCTATAGTATTAAAAAGGCTTATTATTTCTTATCTACTCTGAAGTTTAACGGACTATCACCAAGGTCCCATAATTATTAGAAATAATCAATTACCTCCCCTTGATTTTCATAAAGTCATCACTTGCATCTCTTGATTAAATTAATTTTGATCATTACATTCCATGGTTAAAGGGAAATAAGTGATGATTTTTCCAAAGATGAGATGATTGGTTGTATCTTAGAGGTTTTGCTAATATTTGCTTAAATCTCATAGAGGTGAGAGATAATATATAACTCGATCAAAAACGAGTTATCTTAACGTATGTTTTTAAAACACATATTAAGAATACTAAAAGATAAAATATTTATTTCTTCCGATACATATTATGTATAAAAAGATAAATAATAACTTTATTCACATTACATAAAGTCATTACTTATTTGTCATTATCATGTTAATTTTAACGATAAAATTATACTATTAAAAGGAGGTAAATGATGATTCTTTCAATTTAAAGGTGGTTTTCAAAATTTTGGGGTCTATTTTACAGTTCTTAAACTTTAAGGAGGTTAGAGTACTAACTCTATTAAAAAATAAGAAGCCATCATATGGGCCAGTGACATTGTGACATCAAATACTTGAAGGCAAAAAAAAGCAACGTGACAAAATTAAATGGGGGCCCATTTCCCATCACATCAAGATAAATTTTTTAAGTCAATTATTGGTGGGCGTAGCCCATTTCCTGTAATGGGCTCCACCTGACCGCTCTTTAACTGCCACCTGTCCCATTTGTCATCAAATATTAGCAACTTCTTGTCTTACCATAAAGTATTAAAGTAAGGTTAAAGTTTTGTATGAAATTGACTTAATTTCATGCGTATAAAGCCAATT
>NW_022195546.1:0-16068 GCF_008641045.1 Pistacia vera | reverse complement strand
ATTGGAGTATATGGGTTAGCTAATAATTTTCAACCACATGCAGCAGGCCAATGTGAACTTGGAATCTGCATTGATTTAACACATTCTAATAATGAACAGGTAATTCACATAGGTTAAGAAATAGCAGACAACATGGCCCTGAGCGTAAGAATTTTTTGGCTTAAAGATTGAAATTTCGAATCCATCCAAATATTAAGTTTTTAATCTTCAATTATTAACAGACAACTTGCCCAACTTTTCCAGGATTCAAAGTCTTTGGATTGGATTGTTTTTTTCTTATTGATATAATGGCCAAGTGAAGAACTGTATCTTCTTGTATCATTTGAAACAGGCCCCATTCATGGTTATATTCTTCCACCAGAATGTGAAATTCTATCACTCTTTTTCAAGGCCAAAGCTAGCTATGAGATGTCCAAAAAATAAGGGATGACGCAAGCTTACATCAGCAAGTGTTAATAAGAGTTCAAGAAAGTTTTATGTCATCCAGGAGTTGCCACATCGTCCAAAGAAAAAAAAAGTATGATTGTCATCAATTTGACAGACTCAGGTTTTGTCTATGAGTGGATGAGAGTCGCCCACCTGTCGAAGCCCTATGCGATTTGAGAATATCTCCTATGTAATTAGCTAATGAGAAGCGCGATAGGAATTGTAATACACTTACCCACTTGCAGATTTGTAATCATTATCCTAAAATCTTCTACTATAAATTGAGGGCTTCCCCTCTTTTTTTCAAGATTCTGATAAAAAAACTCGCATCCTGATTATAACATTTTATTCTCAAAACATAAATAACCTACAAGAAAAAGACTGACTTGATATTCTCTTTGAATAATCAGTCATTTATACCTCTGCTCGTTGTTCGCTATACGCGACCTCTTGTAACCTCATATATATATAAAAGAACAGTAGACGTAAAATTCGCTTTAAACATCCGAATCACTTTAAAAATCATTTTCTACTCACTTTATTACATTTTTCATTCATATATAATTTCTAAATTAGCTTAATACTTTATACATACGAATTATTGATGTCAAAATTAAATACCAACACTATCAAAGAGAGATGGATGGGTGGAAAATATGCATTGTTTTTTGACTATGTTAGGCGAAACATAAGCGCCCTGTCACTTCAAAGATCTTTTACGAAAATCCTCCGTGGTTGACTGGTTGTGGTGGACTGGTGGTAGAGCCTCCCGAGTTACAGCCATATGTTTTCATAAAGGACCACTGGCAAAAAGTTTTCTCTCTTCACCACAAAATATTAATAATTATTTATCATTTATCAGCCTGGATAATGCAAACAAGAATTCGAATAACAAAAAAGTGTAGTCGTAATTGCAGTACCCATCTCACTATTTTGAGGATAATATCACAAGCTAAATCTTTTAAAGACAAACACGGCATGAGCATTTCGATGGCGATTGGAGCTGAAACTATACGTTGTAGATTATATTCGTATATTTCTTCACGTGGCGAACTGATTCAGCTTTAATTAATAACCCTTAATGTAAAAAAAAGGCATGAAGCATCTGCATATTTTGCACTTTGGTCAAACTCTCTTGTAGGAAAAAAAAAAATAAAAAAAAAAAACTGAAACTGTAACTCTAAAAGATCAAGTCGGCTGGATAGCTTGAAAAGGGTAGTGGGCATAATGATTTTTTTGGATCAAAGAAAAGCGTGGATTGAAATTTCGTTCAAGTCCATCCAAAAAGCTTTCTTATCTTCAATAATGAACATGATAATAACAACCACATGCTTTGACTTTTGAATGGCTGAGAGTTTATCTTTACATCAAAACTGAAATGATCTCGGATTCATAAACTGTACTGAAATGTTTAGCCGAAAGCCCTTTTCACTTCAGAGATTCTACATGACAATGGTTTATTCTATAATTTTTTTTTAATTTTTATCCAGGATGTTCGGATTAGTTTATAAACACCTTAATTAGTTTTTAAAGTCCTAAAATTAACGACTAAGTAAGCCTTCCATGACTATCATTTATTAGTAGTTCAGAGAATTTGAACTTAAGAATTTTTTAATAATACATTCAAGAGTTTTAAACAAACAGTCAAATTATCTAGAGGTTATTTCTTAATTATATTTACTGTCAACACTAATGATTGATATGTCCTGCGTTTTTTTTCCAGATAAGAATAAAGTTGGCGTTGAAATTAAACAGTTTCCATAATTTGAAGATTAGTGTGCGGATTCCTTTCATATGGAATTTTGATTGAGACCCTCAAATAATTAGCGATGAAAATTAATTTGACTTTAATTAGTCTTTGGAGTTCTGAAGTTAACGATCAAATAAACCTCTTATGACTATCCCTTAATAATAGTCGTGAAAATTTGAATTAAAAAACTCTTGAATAATACACTCAAGAGTCTTAAACGAACCGTCAAACTATTTAGAGATTATTTTTTAATTATATTTACTGTCAACACTAATGATTGATAGGTCCTGTATTTTTTTTCCAGATAAGAATAAAGTTGGCGTTGAAATTAAACAGTCTCCATAATTTGAAGATTAGTGTGCGGATTCCTTTCGTATGGGATTTCGATTGAGACCCTCAAATAATTAGCGATGGAAATCAATTCGACTTTATTCGCAATTTGACAAGGCCACTATCAGCCATCAAAACTCAAAGGCTTAAGCCCATTTATCGGACTGGGCTAACCAGAGTCAACCCAATCCAAATAAAGATCAAGCCAAGAAGGCAGGCTCCTTCCAAAATGGCCCAAAATCTGTTCAAAGATATTATCTCCTCCAAGAAACTTCTAAAACGTTTCTTTTGCCCGAAAAACAAAGTAGGTTCATGCACTCATCTGTGTCCACCCATCATGAACAATGAACGGTTATCAAACGTGCAAGTCCATTAACCCCTTAGCCCTCGAAACACCGGATAATCCCTTGGCGAATTTCAACTTGCCGTTCGCAAGTTGCAACTTCAAGGAAGCCCTCACACCCGGCAAAATAAGAAAACAGTTTTGTCGTTTGTTCCACGTCATCAAAAATACCGTGTGCTAGGAACCCCTCGAATCCAACAAAACCATTGGTTGCCGCCACCACTTTTTGATCTTTCAATTCATATAAAATCTTCTCAAACTCGAAGAGAGCGATGCAAAATAACAGTAGAGCTGCAAAGATGTGCAGGTCAACAGATTTTCAGGGTTCTTACTTCAACGATCAAGATCGTCTAAAAGTTAAATCTTTCTTTGTTAGGTTATCGAATTTGCATGGGAAGGAGCAGTTACCTGAATCTCTCACTCTCGATTATCTCCCACGCATCAACGAAACCGCTCTCGAAATATCGGGTAAAAGCGTCCGACCCGATTCTCCGGCGTTCGTCACTCTCCATCGGAATGTAACTGCGAAAACGAGCAGCGGAGAGGCTATTTACGGGAGCAGAGAACGGGTTGTGGCAAGTGAGGGAGTTACATTCGAGGTTTATTTGAGAGAAGAGAAGGTCTTGAAGGGAATTTTTAGAAAAGATGATGAAGAAGAATGGAAACTAGAGTGTAAAAGCGCGCTGGAGAGGAAGATAAATTCGGTGGATCATGACGTGGCGGTGGCGGTGGCTGATGTCTGCGTGGGGCTTGAAGGAAACGTGGTGTTGATTGAGAGGGTGGAGATGGTGGTGAAGAGGAAGAGGAATGGAAGAAGGTGCGGTAAGGGGTTGGAGTTGGCGGAGATACCGGAGGAAAGAGGGGTTGATATTGATGGGTATGTATCAGACGGGTGTCGTTGTTGTTGTTCTTGTGGAGAGGAAGAGAGTGAATCGGACGGTGGAGATTTAGAGGAAATGAATATTGAAGGAGTAAGCTGGGCCGTTGATGTTGGAATATGGGTCATGTGCTTGGGGGTCGGCTACTTGGTTTCTAAAGCTTCTGTTAAGAGCTTAAGACGCACACGAATTTTCTGAAGAGTTGCAACTTTTTTTTTTTTTTTTTTTTAATTAATTTTTTATAAGAAGACTAATTATTTTTTGTAGAGAGATTAATAAATTCCATTGACAGATTCAATCCTAATGTTGTTATTTTGATGAATTTTTTTTATGTTATGGTCAATATACCAAGAATACCCGGCCTAGGGCGGCCCGGCCCAGGAATATACAACACCCAGGCCCGTGCCTGGAAATTCAGGCCCGGGGTATATCCGGGCTGGGCCTTGGTTTTGGCATGAAAGTCCAAACCTGGGTATATTATAAAATTACGAAAATCCTCTAAAACATAAAATTACATAAAACCTCCTTGTAAAATAAAAGTTTCAAAAAGCCCCCAAATATTAAAGCTAAATATCATACATAAGGATATAAATAAAAAATTAAAGATAGATATCTGTCACAATTACGATAAATTTTTATACCTAAATCAATAGTTGATATTTTTCTATAATTCATGCTAATTTCCAAGATTTAAATTAGAAAATAATTACTTAAAAAATCTTTCAATTTGACTTTTTATTAATTGGCTTAGCAGGTAAAGACCCTTGATCCAATTTATTTTTATTTTTACCCTTTTCACTCTAGTAGCTAGGAAGTCATTTTAATGCTCGAATTACTAGATCTCAGATAAATCCAGCGCTAAAGTAAAACTTTTATTTTCCATCTCTTATTTTTTTTAAAACTAAAATAACTCTTATATACATTTACTATTTCTTTTCAGAAAACAGTATATTTTATTTTTGAATTTTGTTAATAATTAAATTTGATATTTAATTGTTAGCACAAATCTAAAGAATAGTTTAAAAAAAAAATTCTGTACTGGAGTCATGTGGACTCTAAATTAGAGTTGTCAGAGCGGAAGCACAAAAGTTACCTAGGAGTAAAAACGGAACAAAAGTAGATAAACTTTTTATCTAATAAACTAAAAATAATCATATTTTATCATATCAAAAATAAAATAAAATAAATCTTTTAAATAGTTTTCTCTTAAATTAGGGATACGGAAAAGTTAGAGAGTTAATGACTTTTTCCTATCCAAACAATAGATTAATAACACTTTTCCATATACAGAATTTTAAAATAACATTTTATTACCTAAATTTATATTCTGATGACAAACAGAGAGCAAACTCGGTCTAGACTGTTAGGACTTTTAAAAATGGGAGGCCGATGAGTATTTTAGTAGTGAAATATTAAATTTTGGTAGTTAGGATTGATTGCAATTTGATTTGAGAAGGACAGTTGTAAAAACCCTAATCGCTCGATTGCTGACAATTGACAAAGTCGGTCGGAGCAAGGTTTGAGAGATTTTGATGAATGATGAACGGAGAAGAGAATGGTGGTAGTGTGAGGTCATAATGATATCAGAATCAGAAATATAATATAAATTTAGATAATTAACTGATATTTTAAAAATTTGTAGGAAAAAATATCGTTACTCAAAGTTAGACTATGAAATCTAAACGGCAAACCAAGAAGAATACGATATTGCTATTTGTATTAGCAAGATTGGGAAAAATCACAAGCTCAAAAATAGATATCTACATACTATTCAAGTAAAAACTTTATCATAAAGGAAGCACAGGCACTGCATAAAAATTACGATATTCCTTTAATTTAAAAGTTTATATAGTAAATATGATAAATGGGTCCCAAGACTCCGAGCCGTACCGGATGATACTTCTACTATCCACGTGTTACCATCCCGATCACCTAACAACATCGAACCACGTCAGCACCGTCCTCCCCCAAACAAAAACAAAAACAAAAACAAAACACACCCAGTCCATTCTCTCTTTGTTTTCGTTTCTTATGGCGGTCAACGGATCAAAAACACTACAAATCACCGTCTTTTGAATCTATATACCTGAAACTCTTGAGGACTAGTACTTGAAGTGTTTGAGGTGGTTTTTTGGTAATTTTTTTCAGTATGGGGAGGATGGGATTGGGAAGCCATCGTAATCAGAATCAGAGAACCTACTCTGCCAATTCAAGTGACTATAAGCTTCTAGAAGAAGTTGGTTATGGAGCCAGTGCAACAGTTTATAGAGCGATCTATTTGCCGTCCAATGAAGTTGTTGCTGTTAAGTGCTTGGATCTCGATCGCTGTAACAGTAATCTGGTTAGTTGCTTTTTTCTGGTTTTGTTGTTTGCTTTATTTATTTATTTATGTATTCGAAATCTGAATTTAATTAGATTATTCGATTTGTTGTTGGTTGGTTGAGTGTTTGGTTGATTTGATATCTGTGAAGTTGATACAGTGAGCGTTACTATTGAAGAGTTGTCAAATTTCGTTTCCTCGATTGGACCAATTTGAATATTCATGTATTTTAATAATTTATTGATTTGAGTGTGGATTTATTCGAGGTTAAAGTTTGATTGCTGCATTTTTGTGGATGCATATTTGTTAATGCTGTGAGTGTTGTGGATTTCGGATTCTTATTTGAGTGATTATTGATGAAAGGAATAAAGTTTTGATGATCAATGGATTGAGTTGTTCTACATGTGCTTTCAAAATGCTTATGTTCTGGCTCTAAAAACTGATATTGAAGTATTTATAAGCTTCATGAATCTCAAAATCAAAGATGGACTGTTGCAAACTCTTTATAACAGTGCAAGGAAATGGGCATGATATTGGTCAGGGGCATGAATGATAAACTAGCCATATAATATATGTTTAATAACTGTGGCTTGACCCACCAGAGAGAACTATTTTTGAGAAACAAGAGATTTGGTTGAGTGAATTGAGATCTGAGGCATTTGAGCTTGAGACTTTTAACTCCGATAACATGTTAAATAACCTTTTGAAGCAAAAGTTCTAAGTTATCAGGTAAGGGTCGAACAATAATCTTAAATCTAACGTCTTTCAGGTGCAATTAAAGTAAGGATTTAAGGTGAAGCTGTGTAAAGGCATATTGGCCTTAAATACATGCACTTTATGCAGCTTTTTAACGTTTTTCCTATTGTTTGCGGTATCATTGTTTGTCTCCTACACTATGGTTCTCATAATTAATTTAGCTGATGGATTATGTTCTTTTGCAGGATGACATACGCCGGGAGGCTCAAACAATGAGTTTGATTGATCATCCAAATGTGATAAGGGCGTATTGTTCATTTGTTGTTGACAGTAACCTTTGGGTGGTCATGCCGTTCATGGCAGAGGGTTCATGCTTGCACCTCATGAAGATAGCATACCAAGACGGATTTGAAGAGGCTGCAATTGGTTCTATTCTGAAAGAAACTCTCAAGGCTTTGGATTACCTTCATCGACAGGGACATATTCATCGGGATGTCAAGGTTTGCTAATCATGAAATTCTTTCAATATTTCCAAAGATGGGTTTATTCAATTGTCTGTGTATTCAATTCTATGTGTGAAAATCTCTCAAACTTTGTTTGATTTAATTGTCTACGCAGGCTGGAAACATACTACTTGATACTAATGGGGTGGTAAAGCTTGCTGATTTTGGTGTTTCAGCTTGCATGTTTGATGCTGGTGATAGACGACGTTCAAGAAATACTTTTGTAGGGACTCCATGCTGGTAAGTCATATGTTAGATGACCATATTTTTATTGGTATTGACTGTTGCTGTATGTCATACCAAATTCCTGTTTATTCTGTTTTCTTCTGCTTTGCAGGATGGCACCGGAAGTGTTGCAGCCTGGAAGTGGATATAATTCTAAGTGAGTATTATATCATGTAAAAAGTTTAAGCTAAAGTTGAGAACCTGGAGGTTTTTTAAATATAATTTTTTTGCAAGCTGAAGCCACTCTGCATGTCAGTTTTTTGAGCATCTTCAGTTCATACTGATGAACATACTCTGTATCCTTGGTTGTTCTTTGTCTTGTTGAGGGGCGAGGAAGGGTTTGGGGTTTGAAATGGTGGGTGGTCGTGGCAAAAGAATTTATTTTTGTTTACCATCCTAAAATTTGCTCTTGTCCGCATATCACAGTTATTGGTAATTGTATTTATGTTCCTCGAAATACCCAAAGTTTTCCTTATATTTGCAGCGGCAGCTTAATTAGTTAAATTGTTCTCATGGTAATCTGAACGCCATAAGTGTAAGGTCATTTACAATTGTGGCGGATTGGATTGATTTTGGTTGGGTTTAAATCAAGTTGATGATGTAATTGGCACTAAAACATGTTTAAATGATGTAGATCACGTCTATGTGGATGCATCTTTGTTGTAATCTTTTTAAAGATAACTCTTAATCTCATTGAGCTAAAATTTGGGACTCAAGCAATCTCCTGTGTACCAATTTAAGTTTTTATCTTAAGTAGAAGAATGCGATAGTTGTTGAATTCTTACATGCATGGTAAATTCAAGTTTCTGCATCTTTAAAGAAAATTAACTGTATTGTATTTTGGAAAATAGTATGTTGGTCCATTTCTAAGTTTCGAATGTGATTCTTTTGCAGGGCTGATATTTGGTCATTTGGTATAACAGCATTGGAGTTGGCCCATGGTCATGCACCTTTCTCTAAGTATCCTCCAATGAAGGTATTAACAACCACCACATGGATCTAACTGGAATGTATACACACTGCTAAAAAAAAAAAGAAGAAAAAAGGAAAAACTATAATGTACACACAGAGAACACGATCCTGGGAGTGCTTCATATGGGAAGATGTGTCATTGAAATATCTGATATAGGTGTTTTTCTTCCTTTTAATAGGTTCTGCTGATGACCATTCAGAATGCTCCTCCTGGTCTTGATTATGATCGCGACAAGAAATTCTCCAAGGTACTGCTTTTCTTTCTGGCTAGACTATAGACAGAAATGCAATTCTCTATTGTGTATGTGTGCTGTAAGGTTTTACAAGGACTTCAACTGTAATTGCTATGTTGTGATGTGGTATCCATCGAGAATAATTTTCTAATTAGAGGATTTCCAGTTGTGATCAGTCTTTTAAAGAAATGGTTGCTATGTGCCTGGTGAAAGATCAAGCAAAGAGGCCAACTGCAGAGAAGCTATTAAAACACTCCTTTTTCAAGCATGCAAAGCCTCCAGAACTTTCTGTGAAGAAATTATTCGCTGACTTGCCACCTCTATGGAATCGTGTGAAAGCACTTCAGGTTGGCGATCATACTGCTGCACTATATCTTGGGCTTCTTGATTTCATTTGTCCTAAATGTTTTTGTTGGATTTGCTATGATATTGCAGCTTAAAGATGCCGCACAGCTAGCTCTGAAGAAAATGCCTTCAGCAGAACAAGAAGCTATATCACAGGTAAGAAACAGATTCGGTCATTATGTTTGACTTAAAATTGGTTGGACTTATATTGTATATTTTTTGCTGTTTATGGCTTTTGGATTTTCTGGAATTCATACTTTATTGTTTCAGAATTCAGTTCCTGAAGCTCCTAATATCTTTTATGTTTACATTTAACTTCGCTTGATTGGCAGTTTCCATTTTGAGGTTCTGTACCACTCTTGGCTGATTTTCTTTCTCTTGCTTATGAATTTACCTTGTCCTTTTTTTTTATTCTTGAGAACCCCAAAGAAAGATGCAGTGACTGCCAATTGGCATATAAATACCTTCCATCAGAACATTTAATTAAAAGAGATACCATATTCTGTTTTAGACTTTTAATAGAGTTTCTTCAACGTAAACAATAACTTGAATAAGATGACCTTTATGTATCAGAGTATAGCGTTCCCCTGTGGTATTATATAAGCAGAGTGGGTATCATTGTTCATGGCTTTCTGTTCTTGTTCTCCCTGAAATATGAATGTATATGATGTTAGCTACGTGGATTGATGCAAGTACCTGTCTTTCTCTACTGACATGATTCTTGTCTTCACCCCAGAGTGAGTACCAGAGAGGAGTCAGTGCCTGGAACTTCGATATTGAAGATTTGAAAGCTCAAGCATCACTAGTAAGTCGTAAATTTTAGTATTTTTCTATTTCTTTGAGGTATTTTAAATTAATGCTGCATTTTGTGAAATGATTCCCCTTCTGATTATTTCAATAGTGAATTCATACCAGCTTATTAAATCTTTTAGGTACGAGATGATGATGATATGCCAGAGGTCAGGGATGAAGATGAAAACATGAAATCATATGTTGGTGATAAGGTCTTAAGATATTTTCTGTTGTTTGCTCATATCAATTAGGATTATATTTCTTATTTGAGCATTTGAAGTTTGATCCTTAAGAAGATTAAGCTTATAAATGTCTTGTTCATTTTTCGCAGGTTGCAACTGATTTCCAATTTAGTTTTGGGAAATCAAATTCTGCTGCTGAAGTTTCGCAGACTGAAAACAGAGGACAAAATGATCAGTTACGACTGTCTGAGAGCTTGAATAAGAAAGGCAAGAGCCCTGAAATTCAAGAGAAGATTGTTTTTAAGAAAAATGGATCAAGCACTGAGGCAATGGCTTCAACCTCAGAAAAAGACTCAATACTGACCAAGGCTAAATCAGTTAAAAGTCGTCAATCTCAGAGTGGGCCTCTCATGCCTGGTGTTGTGCTTACTCATTCATCATCAGAAAGGGGGCGTAACTCTGATAGGTTCGTCGTATTTCATTAATAAGTTTCTCTGATACATTTATTATCTCCATTGTGTATCTATGAAATGATGTCAAAAGGTATTTAGTGACATATTGCTTTATTTTCTCAAACTGCTCCTCACTTAGTGGCCTCTCAGTGATGAAAAAGTAGCGGTACATGTTGTGAATTGGATTGATTTTTATAAAATATGAGAAGCAAGTGGTATTCTCTTTACTTAACAAAAAAAAAAAAAAAAGGTATTCTCTTAATACCATTACAATGTTTCCACAGCCTGCTTTGCAATACCAGTAATTTCTACTCTAAGCTGATTTTGTGCCCAAGCAGCAGATACAGGAGTTTATGCCCATAAGTTGTTGCCACAACTTTAGGGGCCAAGTCACAGCACATTTGATGGGTTTAGGAAGCAGTGTGAATTTGAGCTTTGTTTAGCGTTTCTGTAATGATAATCCCGAAGGGCTAGTTCTGATGTCAACTTCTTAGGTGGGTGAATATTTGTTTCAGCTCGTAACATAGGCGAGATTTTTGGTTGAGGTGTTGACCCTTAGCCATGGAGCGTGCAGACTTTTTAATTTTGGTTATAAAAAATTCATTCGGGGGCATTATATGGTCGGAGACATAAATGTGTGAGGTCTTTTATTATAGAGAATTTTGATTGTGATTAAGAGGTGGCAAGGGGGTATTTTTTTTATTTTTTTGGAATGAGACCAATTATTTTTGCCCCCCTGATACGGAAATTTGGCACTAGAATGGAAGTACTTCATGAATTATTATATTATTTTGTTGCAAGTGTTGAAAAATTTCTCTATGGTGTATGAAATATGATTAATGATTAAATGTTAAAACCACAAACAGGAAATATGTTTGTTTGGTAATTTACTATATGAAGAAAGATAATAGCATGTCTTTGGTTTTGTATGCTCTTACACTTGAAATTGTCTGGCTTACGGTTTCTTAAATATTAGGTGTGAAAATGATATTCAACCACTGACTGAGAAAGCTAGCCAACTTCGAAGACCACCAAGCTTTAGTGGTCCTTTGATGCTTCCAAACCGAGCTTCAGCAAACAGTTTATCTGCTCCCATAAAATCTTCAGGAGGTGACTGAAGTTATTAAAAGCATTTGAGATTATTATCATTGTTTTATTTCATGTTTTGTTATTGTCATCATCATTCTTGTCAATGCTGCTATTACATTTACTAGCATCAGAATTATATTGAATATTTCTCCTCTAATAGGATATAGAGATTCTATGGATGACAAGTCAAAGCCTAATTTGGTGCAAATTAAAGGGCGATTCTCGGTAACCTCTGAAAATTTAGATCTTGTAAAGGTGAGGCTCTATTCTTATGTTATGATTGTTCTGTTATGTGACTGTCACTAACTAAGAAATGTTCCTTAGGATATTCCATTAAGTACAGTTCCACGTCGATCACAGGTTGGTGACCAATCTTTGCTTTAAGTTTCGAGCTACTATGTCATACTTCTTATTTGATGTTCTGACCCTGTGTTTTTCAGGGCTCACCTCTGAGGAAATCTGCCAGCGTTGGTGATTGGATGTTTGAACCCAAACCATTGGTGTGTACAGTGCTTCTTGTATCTATGTGGCTTGTTTATATTCTTCAGTTTTATGTGTTATTCACTATCAAGTTGCGAAATGCATGGATTGAGTTACTATAATGGTAATTTATTAGTTGAAGGATTTAGTTGACCTTTAATTAAATTATGTTCTTTTTTATGTTTTTCCAGCCAACTTGTCAATCCTCTAAGGAGTTGAGCAACAGTAATGTGCCAGCATCACTTCTCGTGCCTCATCTTCAGAATCTTTTTCAGCAGACATCACTTCAGCAGGTGATGGAAGAATGACAAACAGTGATATACCATTGATATGTTTGATAATTATCCTCTAGTTTTGTTTGCCTTCAAGTACTCAAATTCTGAAATAAAATTTCCCATTTCTTTAATGCCAGGATCTTATCATGAATTTATTGAATAACTTGCAACTAGCTGAGGCTGTCGATGGTAAGTAAATAAAATCGTCTTTGTTTGATACTTGCTATGATTGTACTAGGAGATATGGTATTGAAACAGGACTCCTTTCTTGGTTCAGCTTCTCAAAATGGAAAGTTGCCTCCACTGCCTCGCTGTGCAGAGAACAATGGAAGTGTAAGTACATGTTATCTACTATTCTGTATTTTTGGTTATTTTGTAAGTTTTGAGTTTATGACTTTGTAGTGGAATGGTCTCTTGCATGATGCTTAACTATTTATCTTTAAACGCAAATGCAAATTCATGGTTTATTCGCTATAAATTGCATAATGCCTGTGGTCAATCATTGTCTTGGATCAAAAAAATTTGTGGAGTGGTGCGTTATTAATTCTTAGAATTCATCACTTGTAATGTTGTTGTAGACTTATTGCATTCCTTTCATATATTTTAACCGATTGTAACTCACCATTTAATAAGGAATCTCTTTTTCTTTGTACCAAAATCTGGTTTAGTTTCTCTGCTTAGAAATATGTTATGTAGTAGCTTAATGTAATAATGAAATTGCTGCTCTTTGATGATTAACCCATTTTTAAGCTTGTCTAACACCCGTTGTGTTGATGTTTCATGATTAACTGCAAGTACATGTTTTTCCTCTCCTCTGATATTTTGTTTCAGCAGGTTGAGACAGCAGCCTCGGAGAGGGAATGTTTGCTGCTTAACAAGATCTCAGAGCTACATTCAAGGTCGGCCTTTTCAAATCTGAATTAATTCTGATGACCGTATCTTTTTCCACGTAAGGAAATTATTTGACACCCTTTTTTTTCTCTCTTATCTAATATTTTGCAGGATGGTCAATTTAGCGGATGAACTAACTTCTGAAAAGTTGAGATTCAATCAAGTGAGTTACCTTTTAGGATTTTTTGAACTTGATAATAATATTTTCTCTTTAATATATGATTTAGAGTTTTATTAGGATCTCTGAACTATGTTTTTACTAGTTGCTTCCTGTGCCTGTTTTAAGATATATGATAATTTATTTTTCACCTGTTAGGGAGAGTGAAAGAAGCAGCACCAAGTAGGCATATAGAATTTAATTATTTAAGCTTGTATCCTGCCATTGAAGGTTTGATTATTATTTACAGTTGCAACAGCAGCTGCATGCCATATCAGGTCAGGAAGAAAATGGAGATGGAAGGGAAGGTGTTGCCTGAAAGAGCCAAAGTTACCAATTACTGTAGAGTAAAGTCACTCCTGTACATTCGGGCAATAACTGTAAATCATGCAGATAAGTAGTATTTTCTTGATATTCTTTATCTATGCTTTTCGGCCATTGATGATGGAGGAAGAAGATAGTGAAAAGCAGAAATCGTTGGCTTTGGATACCCATCCGCAACAGTATTATATACATATTTCTTTAAAGGTCCGTGCCACCTTGATGATAAATAAGCATATAATCATGGCTGCTACGCCTGGAAGTCAGTCATTTCTTTCTATTTATTTAATTCAAGCTAGAAGGAGGTCCTTCCTGTTTTGTGTTAAAGTTGTAAACCCTAATTAGTCTTTTTTTCTTTCCAGAGGTAGCTGGAAATGAGGAAGAAGATAGTTTGCAGATGTTGGTTTATGCCCAATAGAGCTTTAAATTTATATGTTCATTAATCAACATACATTATTTTATATCAATAGTGAACATAGTGCGTGTATAGCTTGGCCCAATGATTTTTGCCTTTCAATTTTAATTTTGAACAATTTTTTCAAAGATAAATTATACGTCAGAAGTTAAAGTTATTGTAAATTGTTATACTAAATTATAAGAAATAATTTATATTTGCGAAATGATACTATTTTATAAAGGAAATTAAAGCCCATTAGAGTTTTAGAAGTGGGCCTGTTCAGTAATGTTAATACGAAGCCGTAGGTCACGAGTTTGAGCCCTTTCGGAACCATTTTCAATTTAATTATTAACTATAAGTTTTGTGGTAAGATGGTAAGACGCTCCATCTTTAGTTATCTTTATGATTTCAAGTTTCTACTTTCATATAATGGTTATTTATTATATTTGTAATTTGACTGATCTATTAGGTTTATTGGGTGTACAATAGATTAATCAATTTATTAAATTTGTAAGGGTTCCTTTGTTTTATTATTTCAAACCCTATTTTCAAAATACTTGTTTGTTTAATTATTTGAAAAATATTATTTTATTTTTTTAATTATTTTTAGATCCTTTAAGTTTATTAATTTAATTAAACACCCCTAGAAAAAAAGTTTAAAAATTAATAAAAATACCTCCATCCACCCATAGTTGCCAGATTTCGGTAACCATCGTCGATGGTTGTTGGAATCTGTCACAACGGCGTAGAAACGATTGAAACTGGTTGGTAACTTGTTGATATGGCCCTTCTGATCAAATCCACAGTGGATCTGGCCGAAAAAAGGCTAGATTTGGCCATTGTTGTCAGATCTTTGGTTGTGGTTGATGGCCAAATTTGGCCTTTTACGACCGTCGAAGGCTAGATTTGGTCGTAGATTGGCCTTTTTCGGTCAGATCTGTGGTGAATCTGATCGAAAATGGCCATATCGACTCACGACAGGTCAGATCTGACTTGTCTGCGTCGTAACGCCATTTTTCTGCCAGATTCATATGATAGTAGTCGGAATTTAGCATTGTAGATGGGTGAGGTGTTTTTGTCATTTTACAGATTTTTTATATATTAGGGTGTTTAGTTAAATTAACAAACTTAGAGGTGTTTTTTTATTAATTTTTAAATTTTACTTTGTAATACTCACCCTATTTAATTATCTAATATTATTTCTAAAATCCTATCTAAAATAATAAAATAAAAACACTCTAAGATATTCAATAAACTTAAAAAATTAGTTGAGATATGAACAAATCGATTCAACACCGCATCCATAAAAAAAAAAAAAAAAAAACGTTAACCAATACGGAGTTGGTAGCACTAGTACAATATGTTTGAGCGAAGCCGAACTTGACAGCTCATTGCGGAGGGGATCGGTGTAAGACACTGAAAACTCAAAACCGGTATGGCTGCCCACATGTCTTTGTTCTTGTACGACCAGGATACTCTAACGTCGACGTTTTATCACGCTTCCCAAAACGCGAGAGCCCCGAGATTCTAGCTCACAACTCAAATTGTGAAAATCCTTTTCCAATAACTGTTATAAGCCCCTGAATTGAAAGCCATATTACTCAGAAGTCATGACTTCCCTAACTCTGACACCGCTCTCTTCTTCAACTTCCACTTTATTCTCTCTCAAGAAGCCACCAGCAGCTTCACCATTACATCTTAAACACCTTTTGAATAATACCCATAAAACTATCAACAAGGTAAGAGTCTAAGAGTGACAAAGTAATTATCTTTTTTTAGTACTATGTGTTTGTAATTTTATTTATTTATTTATTTGCAGAATAAGAAGGTTTGGAGGGGAATATGCAGAGCAGAGTTATCAAACGACACGCCGTTTGTTATTGCAATTGGGGCTTGCATGTTAAGCTCACTAGTTCTTCCAACTCCGACTAGTGAGGAAGGGGATGCTGATACTGCTCTTGATTCAACAGATACCAGATTTGCTGCTATGGGCATCATCAGTTTTATCCCG
>NW_022195545.1:0-3068 GCF_008641045.1 Pistacia vera | reverse complement strand
ATGAGTAGAGAAAACTTAATTTTGTGCAACATTGCATATTTGCATTACATGCTTGCACTTAAGAAAGAATTATGAGCATGAGCCATCCACATGCATATATTTGCATATGCATGAGAATTTAACGAAAGCATAAAGAACTTTAAGAATAAAGAGAAAGAAAGAAAGAAAAGCACTAAAGGACTACAGAAAGAAAAGTGCTAAAGAAGAGAAAAGAATAGGTTGTTGCGATAGGGAACCCGTGGATGACAAGAAGAAGAATTCCCACATACACGTCGCCTTAAGTACGTGGCATAAAAAGAAAAAGAATTTGTATGGCCCGTAAGAGTGTATGTGGATAAGGGTTGTACCAAGAAGAATTTCCTACGTGCACGCCACCTTAATTGAGTGGCCTAAGAAGAAGAAAGAATTTGTACAGTCCGCAAGAGTGCATATGTAGATAAGGACTATACTCACTCACACGGCCAGGGTTCCGAATTCATGCATCAGCTGAGTCCGATCAGCAAAGAATAAGAAGAAGAAAGAAGAAGAAGAAGAAGAAGAAGAAGAAGAATAAGCAAGAATGAGAAAGCTTGAGCGAGAAAGAAAAGAAGAGCTTGAGCAAGCAAGAAAAGAAAAAGAAGTAAAGAAAATAAAGAAAATAAAAGAAACAGAATAAGAAATAGAAAAGAAGAGAAGAGAGAAAATGCATTTCCTTGCATTAGTGCATGTGCATCTCATTCATGCATGTTACCATGACTTCCCTCATGGTTAGTGAGAATGAGAAAGAAAGAAAGAACCGAAAGAAAGAAAGAACGGAGGGAATAAGAAAGAAAGAAAAGAACAGAGGGAACTAGAGATAGTAAAAGAAAAGAGAAAGAACAAAGAGAGAATGAAGAAGAAAAAGAATAGAGTAAGGACAGAAGTCAAGAGAAAGTCACGAGGATGAAAGAGTAAAGGATTTACTTACTGAGCAATTTGTGCTCACCCCGTTGTTTTCCATGTTTTGCAGGAAATAGGTGAGAAGCTGTCTGTAACGCCCACATGGAGGTACGTAATTTAATTTATGCTCTTATACCTTTAAGTTGATTTTTTTGCTAAAGTTATTTTGAGAAAATGTGAAGAAAATGCCTTAAACTTGCATTAAGGGTAAAATGGTCTTTTCACTCAAAATTAGTTGAAAAAATGGGGAGTGAAAAGAGGTAGAATTTCATGGAGAATGTATTAAAAATGAGGGCATTATGGTAATTGACTAAGGGACATAGATGGAATTTTAAAGAAAGATTGGATTTTGATGGGATTGATCTAAGCATTAAAAGGTAAGGATTCTCTCTGTTTGAGTTATTGTAGTTTAATTCTATAGTTTATGCTTAGGTTTTGAGAGAAAGAACAAGTCTACCAAGATATAGGGATTCTTGTGGACTTACTCAAGCATAGGATGTAAGAAAATCCAATCCCAAAGCTAAGCTTCAAGTAATTAGTTGTGTAGAGATTTTATATGCATGTATATCTTATAATTTGAGATTGATTGTTGAGAATGATGTTTTGTATAAGTATATGCTTTTGATGGTAGATTTAGAGCACATGAGAAGTGGAGTGGGTATGATGGTGACCAAGTGAAGTTTGTGTTGAATTTAGAAGAATTTGAGTAGAATATTCAGTGTATTTTCCTGGCCAGGATTTGTGATGAATCAAGGGAGTTTTACTCCAATATGGGATGGTTTAAGAAAGAAGGAGAATTATAGTTAAGTAGATTTAAGTATGCATGCTTGTTGTTTGATGAAATGCTTAAGAGAAACATATGCATGAGTGAGAAAGCAACATTCATTTTGGTGAATATCATAAGAGCATCCTATAGATAAACTCTTAGATTTTTGGGTCATACCCTAATACTGTTATCACTTTCTTAGATTCTAAATATAAATCAATAATACTACACTTACAAAGAAATCTTACAAAAATATTCATACAAAGCGAGGTGGCAAAAAATGAATGGAAGAGTGAAACTCATTATATTCACTCTTCCATTCATTTTTTGCACATCACTTGGTGTATGGAGTTCTTTGTAAGATATCTTTGTAAGTGTAGCATTACTCTAATGATTTAGAATGATTGGGTTCCACTTGTTAGATATTATTTGTTTTGATTCTAAATATAAATATTAATTTGTAAAATTGGGTTCCACTTAGATAGTATCTATTTTGAACATAGTTTTCACTGTTTTGCCTTTGGACTTTGTAATCCAAAATATGTCTAACAAGTTAAGTGGCCCCCTAAGTGATATATACACTGGCTTAGGTTCTCTCCTTAATGATGTGGGACTATTGCACATGGCATAAGATGACAATCATCTTTTGCTACATCATGTTGCATGAAAAATGTTGTATGTGTTGTATTATTCATTACACATGATTTGCTCTTATACACGTAATGCCCATATCAAGGCCCCAACTAGGCACGGCTTATGACAAACCATTTCTCTTAAGGGTCACATGTCCTCATGTGGGGCTCACCGCTGTAACGCCCACTTCGAGGTACATAGCTTATTCATGTTTATTTGCCTTTAAATGTTGTTTGTTGGCCTTAAGTTAATTGGTATGTTGATATTGTTGTGTGGTTGCCCTGAATTTGGTGGAGACTTGACGAATTAGAGAGTTACAGACTTCGCTATGGTGAAGAATAAGCCTCACTGCGGCGACATACGCTTTGTATTTTTTCGCTGAGGTGAAGAAAAATCTTCGCCAAGGCGAAGAGTAGGCTGAATTTCTTAAGAAGTTTCTAGAGGAATTTTCCGTAGGCGTAAAGTGACCATTCCACCCCTAATTAGCAGGAAAAGTCGGGAGTGAAATATAAGAAAATTTCATGGAGAATGCATTGGAGATGGGGTTGTATTTGTAAAGAATTAAAGGGCAAGGATGGAATTTCTAAGAAAGTTTAAGGGTAAAATGGGAAAGAATGCTTATATAAATGAGCTAATAAGGGTTAAGTCTTACAAACCCTCCCATTCTGTACACCCCATACACCACTTCCACTCTCAATTCCTCTCATCTCTTCACCAATTTTCTAAAGGAAATTGAGGGCTTTTGGTTGGA
>NW_022195544.1:0-25537 GCF_008641045.1 Pistacia vera | reverse complement strand
ATTCAAAATCGGCAACTAAAAGCAAAAACCAATGAAACACCCTTGACCTAATTAAAGATAGGCAAAATCAAAGCGAAGCTTTAATTAGTTAAACAAGTACCTTTTTCTATTGCAAATTAGTTTGTAATCAACCACCAGTCAAATTAATTTCACACATTGAAAATGTTCGAAGCTTGTCGGGAATCAATTAGTGGAAATTAGTACAGCAAGTAGAGATTGATACTATGAATATTAACTTTTTTCTTTACGGCAGCCAGCTAAAGTAGGCCCAAATTTAGTACCTCAATATTGAATTGATTATTGTCATCATCCGTTGATGGAGGTTTTGTGCTTAACCTCATTTGATTTTCTTGATCTTCTATATTCAACAAAAGGGTCTTTAAAAAAACATCTCTGGAAAGTGAAAACCAACCCATGAAAAGGATTGAATTTATATCGAGAGTAGGTAATAAATCTTTAATTAAAATAGAAAAAAGTGGACTTGTAGTTTCTATAAAGACGTGCATGTAAGATTCTGTAGTAGGTTTCCAATGATATACTAACCCAATCATACATTTAAGAAAGAAAAGATAATATTATAATCCCCCTTTATTAATAATATGTAAGACATGTCAAACATCTTAATAACAAAAGATATATATATATTTTTTTAAATAAAAACTAATTCTTTCTATTTTAATCCATTATCATCCATTATGGATTGGTTTGAGTTACCTCTTTTGTTTTAATCATAAATTATAGTAGTTAAAATGAAGAATTCAATTCTCTTCTAATCTGACATTTTAAAAGTTTATAATTGATAGTTACATGAACAATAATGCACAAATGTCATGAGATCCTTAAAAGTTTAGGTGAGCTCAAATCAGGCTAGGATCCTTATCTTAAAAGGAAATATAATACATTTGTTACACTCATAACTCTTGTATAGTTAGCCAAAACTAAATAAAATTATGAAACCAAGGGTGATCATGAGGAATCATATATATAACTCTATTGAGAGGGCAATTCTATTTGGAAAAGAAGTAGAGGATGGATAGGCAGGTTTGAGTAGGCTGTTTGAAAAGTGATCGATAAAAGAGAGAGGTTTGAAGAAACACTTGAATATTGTTTCCGGTTGCCATACTTTAGTGTTTAAAGAGTAGGAAAAAGAGAGTTGGTTGTGTTAATTTCTGTTTGTGTTTTGGGGCTATGAACAAATTATGCGCATGGAATCTAAGATGGTGTAAAACAAATAAAAAAAGCAACAAATAAGAGTAAGATTTTGGTTTGGTGGGGTGAGTTTTTTAGAGTGTAGACCCCTTAGTGGAAGGCAGCTTTTTTTTTTTCTTTTTGGGTTTTGCTTTCCTAATTTTAATTTGAGTGCTGTCCAAAAGCTGTTGTTGAAAAGTATGGAAAAGTAGAATCTTTCTAAGACTTTTGTGTTCTTTCTACCTCCTTTATACATCAAAACATATTGACGACTTATGAAAGAAAAGTTCTATTTCCAGAATTTTTTTTCGATATTATTATTTTGATTTATAATTCCATAGTTTCCCTAAATTAATTTTGAATTATTATTTCAATATATACAATGGCTAGGTCTCGAGCACATGAGAGTGGTATATTTTCATTGATACTTCATTTAAAAAGAACTGTCCTACTTTATTTCTTTTTTAAAGTGAGGTTATATAGTGTGTTTTGAGATACTCACATCTCTCAATCATTTAAAAAAAAAAAGTATAAAGAGTTAATTACTTTTCATGACAAACAACCATTTCATGTTAAATATGGACTTAAAAGAACTTAATTTGTTAAATAAAAAATATATATGTTATACTATATATGATAAAGATATAGTGATTTCTTATAAAATAAGTAGACTTTTAAGAACTTCTCAAATGATATTTATAAATGTTCCAAATCTACACTGAAGCAACGCTAGGAACAAATCATGAACACAAGAAAAGGACCAAAAGTCCCTTAAGATGAAATTAAGTGTGCCGCAAAATAAAAAAAGTAAGACCGAATTTCCTAAACATGAACTCAACGTAATAATCATGAAAGCAACTAATTACATGTTTCTTTAATTACATATTTCACTATTCTGTTAAAGCATAAAAAAATGTCCAATAATTCTAAGAGTAGACGATTCAGTATATTGTTACAATCTTCAGGTTTCTCCCTTTGAGATTAAAAGAAAAACAGGTTGCTAATTCGTTGTAAAAACAACCAAAAAGTTGCATTTCATCAAATATTTCTAATCAAACATAACAAATTTAAGTCACTAAGTAGAACCCAACGAGAAGAGCTCTCATCCATTCCCGTTTTTTCTCTGAACACTGCATATTTTCTCATTGTCCTTGATGAACCATCTAAATGATCACCAGTTGGAGGCATCTGTATTTGTGACATAGATAGATTCATGACTGTCTTCTAAATCATCCTCTATGTTTTTATTGTTAAAACTTCAATTAATATCTTAATGTTGGATAGCTAGAATGAGTGAGTTTGAACGAACTTCAAGGTAACTATAAGCTACAACCATGATATTGTGATCTGTAACCAAGGTCTATTGGCAAGCTCAATTAGGTGATTATTTTCTGCACCAACAAAGTATTAGTGCTAAAACTGAATTTTAGCTTCTCTTGTTTACCAAGAAATCAGAAAATACAGTGTAAGAGATTTAAAAGAAAAAGGGTTTACATTCAAGTAACCAGAAATATGCTCCAATTAACAACTCGTACTATTAGCTACACATTTCACACTTAGTCATTCAATCAAAATATTAGGTTTGAGTTTTAAAATTTGATTATCACTAATTAATGAAATAAAATAAAATAATATAAAATAGCTTTCTATGGTTCCGAATCACTGAATTAACCATAGCGAATTCAACTTCTGTTATCTATTCTTACCAGTCATACGAAGAAAGGCAACTCTTAATCAACACTCTGTCCTACTTATATATGATCACAAATTCTAAGTCATTTACTGTTAATAAAAATGTTTTAGAGCATAACATGGAAAACATGCCCGTTTAATTAAAGCCATAAACATAAAGTAAAACAACAAACTCAGTCAGTTTAAAAAGTCAAATAAACTATGATAAAATATAATATTGTAACAACTCTAAACTCATTGGACAAAACTAGCAACGGCTTAAGAAAATAGGATGAATAAAAAATGTATTAACCAATGAAGCTGGACCTAACTAACAGTAGATTGCTTTAGACCATTAGCCCAATTTTATAAGGCTTAATCTCGGGCAGCCAGTAAAGCAAAATCTAGTGCCACGCCAGAAAACAACTCAACCTTCGCCATGAAGTTCACTCCACCTCAATCATTTAATTAGAAAGGCATGTGAAACTACCTAGCAGTGTTTTGAAAGCCAGATCGGCTGGTCCAATTGGTCGACTGGGTTTTGTGGCCAACTCCGAGCCAAAAGCAACATAAACTCGGTTTTATGCAATGAACTGCTTTGGATTGCTGTTGGACCAGCGTAATAGTGATGGACCGCTAGTCCAACTAGATTGGTGGATAAACCGGTTCACTTTAAACAAAGTCCCTAAAACCCCAATTCCAATTCCATTTCCGCTTCTAACTCTTCAAATAAAATCCCAATCCGATCAACGTACTCACTACTTAGGCCATCTTGCTCTTCAGGGGTGCTTTTCTTTCCAGTTTTCAGGTGTATACAGATATCAGGTCTACTAGCAGTGAGATACAAGAGACTTCCTGTCATGCTCTTATATAACTTTGTATCTACTTAATTTCTTACCATGCTCATCAAGTTAATTTCAAGGTAATGGTCATTGGAGTTTTAGCATGCTTAGCATTTTCAAGACCAAATCTTTTCAACATGTTTTTAACATATTTTGTTTGAGAATGAAACATCCCATCTTCAAGTTGTTTAACCTCAAGTCCTAAAAACATGCTTAATCCCCCAACCATACTCATTTCAAACTCATTTTTCATCAAGGAAACAAATTCTTGAGACTGTGTGTGGGATGCGGAACCAAAAATAATATCATCTACATAGATTTGTGCACACAATACACCATCATCAAAATGTTTAATGAAAAGAGTTTTATCAGTAGTACCTCTTTTGTAGTCATGATCAAGAAGAAAGGAGATAAGTCTTTCATACCAAGTATGTGGGGCCTATTTCAAACCATAAAAGGGCTTTGTTCAGCTTGTATACATGATCAGGTTTATACAGATCTTGAAATCCAATAGGTTTCTCCATATAAATTTTTCCTTCAGCACTCCATTTAGCAAAAGCGCTCTTCACATCCATTTGAAACAACTTTATTTTCAAGCAGTAGGCAACTGGCATTAACACTATGATTGACTCAAGTCTTGCAATTGGTGCAAATGTCTCATCAACATTAACACCTTCTACTTGAGTATATCCTTGAGTTACAAGTCTAGCCTTGTTCCTTACAACATTTCCAAATTCATCAAACTTGTTTTTTAAGATCCACTTGGTTCCAATGACATTGATATCCTCAGGTCTCGGAACTAAATTTCATACATCATTTCTATCAAATTGTTCAAGCTTCTCGTGCATGGCAGCAATCCAACAATCATTTTCAAGAGCTTGTTTGACATTCTTGGGCTCTGCAAGAGAAACATAGCATAAATGATTAATTTCACTCAATATTTTCCTTCTTGTAACCATTACCTTATTGGGATTTCCAATCACAATTGATGATGGATGAGCCTTCTTGATCAAGATGGGTGGTCCTTTTGTGCTTGAAGTCTTTTTTCTAGGTAAATTCATCAATTAGATCAATAGTTAGTTCATGTTAGATATGATGTATACTTCTCTTAGCCTTGACAAATTGTCTACCAAGAGCGACTCATTCGGGGTCCTCTTCACGGTAAGCCCAATGTCTAATTGAGTTTAGAATTAATTTACTAATATTTGAGTCTGGTCAAGTTAGATTCAGGTAAACTCAAATGGGGCTAGGTTTCTACTATGTATGTTCTATAATGGTGAAAAACCTAAGTGTGAAAAAATAGAGAGAATAGTGAACTGCCGTTGTAATTGATATAGAGTTTTGATACTCAATAAAAATTGTAGGTTTGAATGTTTGACGTAGTTCTTTAATTGGAACGAACCAGGGTAAATCCTTGTGTTATTCTTTATTTTATACTTTACTTGTGACATGTTTGGTTTTCAGTTTCAACATTTGGTGTCAGAGCTGACGATTCATGGTAGGGGTTTTTTCCTTGATTGAAGACGAATTCATCGTTTTCTGGAGGGATGTCGATAAGTCAAGCGCATTTGGAAGTTGAGAAGTTTAATGGACATAATTTTGAGTTATGGAAATTAAATATGGAGGGTTTGCTTATTGATAGAGATTTGTGGCATGTCATTGAAGATCCGAAACCAACAGTAGAAGAAACTTTGAAAGCTGCAGAGGAGTCCAAGTTAAAGGAGGTCAAAGCCAACAAAATGGGATCGACAAGATCAGAGGGCACGAAGCACGATTAGAATGTGTCTAGCGGATTATGTGTTGGTGAGTGTTTCAAGTCAACAAACTGTAAAAGATCTCTGGAACAGAGTGGGAGCACTTTATCAAAGTAAGTCTCTCATCAATAAATTATTTTTACAAAAGAAACTGGATAGTTTGTGTATGAGAGAAGGAGATAATTTTTCTGCACATCTGAATGTGTTTAACATGCTAATGGGTTAGTTGCAATCAGTGGGTATAAATTTTAAGTGATTAAGATAAAGCCATTACACTGTTGTGTTCAATACTGGACTCCTAGGATAATCTGATTGTTGCTGTTGGTAATGGAAATAGTTCTATGTCATTTGAAGATGTTGTTACCACTTTGTTAATTGAGGAAATTAGACGACAGTCTATGGACAGTTCATCCAAAAAAGCTCTTGTTGTTAGAGGGCAATCTACTGATAGACATAAGAGAATTGGTGATAGGGAAAATCGAAAGGAAGATCTAAGAGTAGAGACAAGTTTGGAGTAAAGTGCTAGAAGTGTGGTAAAACTGGGCATTTGAAGGCTGATTGTTGGAGCAAGTCGAGTAATACTAGAAAAAGAAATTCTGAAGCGTCATCCTCTGACTAGAAAAATAGAGAAGATGACAGTGATACAAGAGATTTGTATTTCATGGCTTGTCTTGAAGAGATTGATTAGGATGCTTGGATCATCAACATTGGTGCTTCCTTTCACATGACACCTAACATAGACTAGCTATATGACTATGAAAGCTTCAATGGTGGAAATGTTCTATTAGGAGATGATTTGGTAGTTCGGATTGTTCGTCGTGAAAAGACGAAACTAATGATGCATGATGGAACAATCAAGATGCTTCTTGACGTGAAGCATATTTCAGATTTAAAGAGAAACTTGATATCAGTGAGTGCAATGACAAATGCTGGTGTTAACTTCAGTTGTGATAAAAAAATTTGCAAGTTAACTCAGGGTTCAATTGTAATAGCTCGAGGTGTTCGTTCTGGTTAAAGGAAGTACAATACCAGGTAAAAGGAGCAGGAATCTTGTAATGGAAAAAGTCAATAGTGAAGATGAATCCTCAATGTTGTGGCATCAACAGTTAGGTCTCTTGGAAAATCTTTTTATTATGTTTCTTTTACTAACGATTGTTTGAGATATTTGTGGATATTTTTCATGTAGAGTAAAGCTGAAGTGTTTGAAAAATTTAGAGAGTTTAAGGCTTTGTTAGAGAATCAAAGAGAGAAAAATTAAAGTTTTTAGGACAAACAATGATGGAGAATTTTGCTCAGAGAAGTTTGACAAATTTTGTGTTGATAATGGTATTGCAGAATAGAAGACTACTCCCTATACTCCACAATAGATTGGAGTGGCAAAACAGTTAAGTAGTTCACTCATGGAAAAGGCAAGGAGTATGCTGAGTGGTGTTGGTTTATCAATTGATTTCTAGGTTGAAGCAGTTGCTACTATGTGTTATTTAAAGAATATGTCTCCCTCATCAGCATTACAAAATCAGACACCTTTTGAGGTTTTGTTTAGAAAAAAATTGAGTTTGTCCCATGTCAAAGTTTTTGTACGTGATCATATGTCCACATACCAAAAGAAAACAGAAGCAAGCTTCATAGTAAAATTACAAAGTGTGTCTTCATTGGATATAAGGATGGAGTCAAAGGGTACAAGTTGTGGAATCCAAAAACCAAGATAGTGGGTATAGCAAAGATGTGGTATTTAGAGAATTTAGTAAGAGAAGGAAGTTCATGAGCTTGATCAACCAGAGACAGTTTAGTTTGAGTTATCAAAGTCCACTTAGACTGCAACAGAGGAAGAGTCGGATTTTGATTCTAACAATGATGAAGTTGAAGCTCAACAATTTGACGAAGATGCTACGGATTTAGTGCAAAGGTCTAATTCTGAAGATGATACCCCACTTGAACCAGTTCTAAGAAGATCCACTAGAACTAGGAGGCCACCTGAGAGATACACACTCTCTGCATGTTCTGAAAATTTAGTTAGTGATGATCCTAGTACCATTAAGGAGGCAAGAAGTCGGGATGATACAATTGAGTGGGAGAGCACTAAAGGAGGAAATGAATTCTTTACATTGGAATAAAATACGGGATTTGGTAAAATTGCCTAAGGATAGAAAGACAATTGGGCGTAAGTTGATAATTAAGAAGAAATTTAATGCCAATGGAAAGGTGGAGAAATATAAGGCATGATTGGTTGTGAATGGATACTCACAGATAGAGCGGGTTGACTATGGTGAGGTTTTTTCTTTTGTTGCTAAATTAAATTCCATCAGATGTGTGTTGTTTATTGCTGTTGCCTATGATTTAGAATTAATCAAGTAGATGTGAAGACAACATTTCTGCATGGAGATCCAGAGGAAGAAATATTCATGAAGCAACTTGAGGGGTCTGAAGCCAAAGGTAAGGGAGACTATTTGTGTAAATTAAAGAAATCTTTGTATGGGCTCAAAAAGTATCCACAGATGTGGTATTAGAAGTTTGACACATATGCTCTTCAGATTGGATTTCAACATTGCAATGTTGATCACTTTATTTACATAAAAAGGTTAGGAAATGAATTTATATTTATGACTTTATATGTTGATGATGTGCTATTAATTGGAAATAGTAGGAAGATGATTAACATTGTGAAACAATTATTGGCAAAACAGTTTGACATGAAAGATTTAGGGCTAGCAAATTTTATTTTAGGGATACAAATAAAGAGAGATCGTGAGAAATGAAAATTGTGGTTGAGTTAGAGGGAATATATTGAGAAAATTCAATATCTCTAATTATAAGCTTGTGAGAGTTCCTATGTCTCTAGGTTCAAAATTATCTATAGATTAGTGTCCCAAAGGTGAAGAGGAAGATGAAGAGATGAAATGTGTGCCTTATGCTAGTGTAGTAGGGAGTCTTATGTATGCAATGGTATGCACCAGACCTGATATTGCCTAAGCAGTGGGAGTCATGAGTAGGTATATGTCTAATCTTGGGAAAGAGCATTGGACAACAACTAAAAGAGTACTACGTTACTTGCATGGTACTTCAAATTTTCAGTTGTGCTATGAGGGAAAAGAGAACTTTAAAAATAATAAAGTTCTTGATCTTAAAGGTGTAGTAGATGCTGACTGGGCTGGAGACATTGAAAATACTCAAAATAGGAGATCCACAGGTGGATTTGTCTATTCTTTGTTTGGTGGTGTTGTAAGTTGGGTGAGTAAGCATCAGAGTACAGTTGCTTTATCATCTATGGAAGAAGAGTATATGGCTCTCACACATGCGGAAAAGGAAACAATTTGGCTTCAAAGATTGTTCCAAGAGCTTGGTCTTATGCAAGGAGCAGTAACGTTAAGATGTGATAGTTAAAGTGCCATATTTTTGGCTAAAAATTTGGCATTCCATTCATGTACCAAGCAAATTGATATTCTATTTCACTCCATCAGAGAGAAGATTGATGAAAAGTTTTTTTGCATGGAAAAAGTTGGCATAACAACCAACAGTGCAGACTTCTTAACCAAAGTGGTAAGTGCATCAAAATTCAAGTGGTGTACAACTAAGGTGGTTTGATGAAGAGTGAAGGTAGCAAGGCTAGTGCGTTGATTTTGAAGTATTCACCAAGTGGGAGATTGTTGGATATGGTGTATACTTCTCTTAACCTTGATGAATTGTTTGCCTGCGACGACTCATTTCGGGTTCCCCTTCACAGTAAGCCCAATGTCTAACTAGGTTTAGAATTAGTTTACTAATATTTAGGCTTGGGTCGTGTTAGATTTGGATAAGTCCAAATGGGGTTAGGTTTCTATTAAGTATTTTCTGTAATAGTGAAAAACCGAAGTGTGAAAAAATAGAGAGAAGAGTGAGCTGCCATTGTAATTGCTGCAGAGTTCTGATACTCAATAAAAATTATTTGTTTGAATGCTAGATGTAGTTCCTTAATTAGAACGAACCATAGTACATCATTGTGTTCTGTTTTTATTTTATACTTGTGACGTGTTTGGTTTTCGGTTTCAATAGTCTAATCCCTTCATTGTGTGAAAACATTCAGAATTCAGCTCTACTTCTAGTTGAGCTCTAGTTATGTTCACATCTGATGAATATGTTGGCACATTTTTGTGAGCTTTTGGTGCTTGAGGTTCAGATGTGTTCACATCCTCTTGACTTGTGGTCACGTTTTGTGGAGCAGTCATGTTGATAAGAGCTTGAAATACATGATTATTTAGTGATTTATTAAAATTATTTGTGGGAAAACTAATTTAAATTATGAAATTTGAGTTAATTATTTCATAAATATCTTTTATGGGATCATTAGATGTTTTGAGTGTTTTCAGGTTGAAAATGGTTGAAAAGGATATTCGAATAAAGAAGAATGATGTTGATGGGATTTGTGACGAGTAGAAATGAACGATGCATGAATTGGAGTTGAAACGCGAAAGTTATGGTCTGTTGAAGATGGGAATTGGATCCTGAAATTTCTTCAAGGATGCATATATTTCAATGTTTTAATCATAACTTGAGTTGTAGACCTCAGAATTGGATGACTCTTATGGAGCGCTAAAATTTTTGTGTTGATGACTTCATTAAATTCTAAAGATATAGGGCTCATTGAATGGGAAGAACGATTGCCATAGTGACCATTTTTGTTGCTGCAGCGATGGAGATTCGGACCAGGATAATTTAAACTAATTTTCCCACAAATAATCTCAATAAATCACTAAATAATCATGTATTTTCAAGCTCCTATCACAACCCCCAACCAGCTTCTTGCTAGTCCTTAGTAAGCTAAGTGATAAAACAAGTCTTTTAGCTTGAAAATAAAAATAAAAATAAATAAACTAAAACCTATATCTAAACTATCCTAAATCACTTCTGTAGATTGTCACGGTTGCATTTAGCATATGCAATAAGCCTTTAAACCCCTAGATGACCCTAGTTGGATGAGTTAGTCTCGTTAGGGTTTCCGGTGATGATATCCACAAACATCCACACTAAACCTAACATAGACTCCAAAAATAAAAACAAAGACTAACAAAAATTCTTGGATCAATTATAAAGTTGTCTCAAAAATCGCATATACACATAACAAAATAGAATAATTAAAAATCACCTAAACCCACAAACAATGCAAACATCAATTCCATTTTCGTTATTGACCCTAGAACATCCATACAACCTCAAACCATTAGTCTAAAAACCTAAATGATTTTATGCATAACATTCATAGACAAAATTTTGATCTCTATATTTGGTTTATGACTCAAACATGAATTGTGGAATCAAACTCCATAGGCTCACTCTTCACTAATGTAGAATTTCATACTACCTTGGACCAATAGGTTTTTGTAAAGGTTGTAACGTTAGGCCAGAGTATGGGTTCATGAAAGAACGTAAATGAAATTCAACAAAAATTAAGAGACTTAAATCCTCATTCCTTCTCATCATTATCACACAAACATGCATATACCTCCCCTTTTCACTCAAAATCTTCCCAACCTTTATTGAGTTCTTTCTTTTCCACACTAATACAAATCCATTTACATATTTTCACATTTTTGCAATGTTTCTCAATGCTCACTTCTTCCTCACTTTTCTTTTCTTCCTTTTTCTTTCAATTTTTTTTTTTTCAATTTTTTCTTTTTTGGTTTCATAGGAAGAAAGTAGACAGCAACAAACAGCCCCACCTTGATCTTACAAGCACTCCACAAGTCCAACCTATTTCTTTGCATTATATCCTTGTTGTGGTACATACTTTCACATCTTTCCACCTTTTATCAAAATTCTCACCATCCTCCGTATTCAAATCAAGTCTTTTAAAATAAGACGGGTAAGGATGTGTTTTAGGCTCATAATCAATGTAGGTAATAATAAGCTTTATGAAAGAAAAAAAAAAAGCTCAAATGTGTTTACAAACGGCTCAAAGGGTTAACTAAGTGTAATTTAATAAATGGTTGGCTTGAAAGGCTCAATCGATCCAAAAATAGCCTAAATCATTTCCTAAGTAATGTGAGTCCTAGGATTTTGCCTCAAGTGATTTCAAGCAAGTTCTAGAGTTTGTTGAGATCGCAAAAATATCTAATGAAAAATTCACACACAAAACTTCTCAAAGTAAATAGACTAACCACTTTCAAACCACAAATCGCTAGGGTCTCAAACTAGACGTAACTAACATTCGCAACCATCCTTAAGCAAAGGCAAAAACCAACGTCTTCATGTTACATATTATTGCAATTACAATACTATCATTGACATGCAAGTTAGTCTATGAAACTAAACAAAATTCATAACAAAACACAAAAAATTTCCTCATAGATCCATAAATTCCGAAATTTTTGGAAGAGACTTCCCTTACCTCCAACCTAAAATCTACATTGCCCCCAATGTACAAATGTATACAAAAGGAAAAAGAGAAAAATAAAAGTTACCCCCTTTTGCAATAGTGAAGTGCAAATAAGCGTGAAAGTTTAACCACCTTTCTTGTTTCATACCATCAACGAAATCAAATTCTTGCAAAACAAAGAGACTTTCGGTGTACCTTATCGGCAATACACATCACTAGTTAAAATTCATGAATTTAGAGAAATTCACACAACATCACTGTTAGTCAAACTAAAAAAAATGTAGAAAATAAGAATGACTCAAGTACAAACCAACACAAATTCAAAATAAAAAAAAATCAAAATCAAAGTAAATAGCTTAGGTTGCCTCCCAAGAAGCATTTAATTAGAGTCGTAAGCTTGAATTTTCTTTATCTTCAGTCCGGATTGTCAAGGAGAATCACAACCCGCTCATCTTCTATTTCGCCATCTTCATAAGGCTTCAATTGTTGATCATTCACCCTCTCATTTTCAATTTCGGCCTCTATAGTCCTAGAGTTAACTAAAAAAATTTCTAGGGGTGGACTAAGGTTGTTTTCTTCTAAATTTTTAGCCACTATGTTATCAAGAACACTAATCTCAAAGCATGTGTCTAATTCAAATGGGTGCTTCATGACATCGAAAACATTAAATTCTACTCACTCATCTTCAACTCTTAAGATTAGTTTCTCTCGATGAACATCTATCAATGCTCTACTTGTTCCTAGAAAAGGTTGTCCTAGGATTAAAGGTTTTTCTCGATCTTCCTCCATGTCTAATAATATAAAGTCTACTAGGAAAATCAATTTATCTACCTTAATTAAGATGTCTTCCACTACTTCCCTAGGGTATGTAATAGACCTATCTGCCAATTGGAGAGAAACTGTGGTTGACTTCACTTCTCCTATGCCAGGTTTCCTGTAAATTGAGTAAGGCATCAAGTTAATGCTTGCTCTTAAATCACATAAAACTTTATCAATATAGCAACTACCAATAATGCAAGGAATAGTAAAACTCTCTGGATCTTTTAGTTGAGGTGGTAGTTTCTTTTGTAGCAACACACTATATTTCTCAAGAAGCATGACCTTCTCATGTTCTTCAAACTTCCTTTTGTGGGTGAAGATCTCCTTTAGAAACTTTGTGTATTTTGGCATTTATTCCAACATGTCTACAAAAGGAATATTAATTTGTAAGCTCCTAAACATGTCAATAAACTTACCAAATTGTTTGTCCAGCTTTTGATTCTTCAATTGGTGTGGGTACGGAAGGGTAGTTTGACTTTTTCCATTGACATGAGTCATTGGATGAATTCTTTGCAAATTCACGCTTGCCACGACAACAATTTTTATCACTGCGGCGATCGTCATTGATCGAGTCTTTGTTGTGAAATTTTTCATGCATTGCATCATTGTGGCGTGAGTCATTTTCTGCACTTTCCTGTTTTGCTTCTTCTACTTTGATTTGGCTCTCATCCCTTGGTTCCTCTAAATGTTTACCACTCCTCAAAATAATGGCATTGACTTGCTCCTTAGGATTCTTCTGCATATCACTTGGCAAAGATCCTTGAACTTTCCTTGATAAAATATTATGAATTTACCCCATTTGAGTCTCAATTTTTCATATGGATGCGGACTGATTTTGCAACAACACTTCAAACTTTTGGAGCCGAGTTTCATTCTTGTCAAATCTCTTGCCCAACTCCTCCATGAATTTACTGAGCACACTCTTTAAATTAGATTCCTCCTCTTGAACTTGGAAACTGGGAGGTGGCCTAGGATCATTGTTATTATTCCAAAAAAAGTTAGGATGATTTTGCCATGTTGGAGTATCGATTCCCTTGCCCTTTTTGAAAATTATTAACATAATTCACTTGTTCGGGTTGAGCAAACAGACTCCGTACTTGACGATCTCTTGACAAGTGATTTCTTGCACAAAATTCACAAGTTAGATAAGAAGAGTCAATAGCATTAACTTTGAGAGCTACACCTAATTGCTTTTGAATGGCTGAAAGTTGAGTGGCTAATGCTGTGTAGCCATCGACTTCATGCACTCCCGCTACTTTCCTTGTTAAATTTCTCTGTGAAGGCCTTATATAGTTATTGCTAGCCATCACCTCAATCAAGTTGTAGGCTTCCTTAGGTGTTTTATTGTTCAAAGAACCCCCACTCACTACATCTATCATAACTTGCATATTTAGAAGCAAACCATTGTAAATCGTTTGCACTAGCAACCACATAGGCAATCCATGGTGTGAACACTTCCGTAAAAGCTCTTTTTATCTTTCCCAAGCCTCATAAAGTGACTCCATATCTTGCTAGAAAAAAATTGTGATGTCACTTCTCATCTAGGTAGACTTAACAAGTGGAAAATACTTCTTAAGGAACGCTTGAACTAACTCATCATAAGTAGTAATGCCCTTTAGAGTAGGTGCTCTAGAGCCAATGCATTTTGTAATATTGACTCTTGTAATAATGTTTATAATTAATAAAAAAACATTTTCTACATTATGTAATTCATATTTAATGTATGTTATATTGTATGTCCTTAGAATGATAGAAACATAACCAGGGTATCGAGTGTTTCAAAAATCGATAGTGAGGACCCTATGATCACATATGGTGGTTTTTCTAGAAACGTTCGTAGCCCCGATATTATTTTGAATAAGGACACATATAATACGGTAATGTTATCATAGTATTGAATGACCCTATCGAAAGACAGTGACTGATTTCACTTGTCAAGGTTGTTTGTCGACAATCTGGTGCAACATATGGGTGCTTGTCATAGGCGAGTTCACTAGACAAACCCACCAGAGGATTCCACATAGATGATAACTATAGTGTCTATGGAATAGATCCTTTAACGAATGGTGATGCATGTGATCCTTAGACTTGAGATCAACGGAGCGCCTTGAGCACTAATTGGTGCAGTTTGACACTAGCCCAACGTAGTTCTATTCAGAGCTATCAAAACAGTAGTGATTGGCTACATGGAGAAGTGTATCAAGACTATGGTGGATTGACAAATGATTTATCACTCCCGGGTACGGGAGAAATTATCTCACTAAACAATTCGGTAAATGGCAATGACACTATATCTGTGGCCACAGTGGGATTGAGTTGTAGCTAAATCCAATCTAATTCTGGTCATTGGTCCAATAACTGAATACTGAGATATCAATGATATCTGAGGTTGACACTACTTCTGTACCTTGGCCTTGATGAGATAATGGATGATGAAATGATTGTATTGCACGATAACCATATAGTTGATAGGTAAGCTATTTTACTGAATCCGAATTTATTGGGTCTATGATGCTTTGCTAGAGACCAATCTTGATATGTGTTTAGTACACATATTCTTTCAAAAATTTAAAAAAAAAAATTAAATATAGATAAATACATAGACATAAATATATAATTATGACATTAATTATTGACTCTAATATTATTGAGAATCCAAAAGTCAGATTCACACTAAATATCTATTTCTACTTAAAAACACGATGGTTACAAAATTTAGTTTTGAAGTTATTTTTAACTTTTGTATTAAATAAATAACTCTTCCAAATCTGCTGCACATTATCTGAAGAGTTGTTTTAAACATCAATAATCAATGTGTTCTTTAATGAATAGTTGTCTGTGCATATTTTGTCCGTTCAAATCCTTTGTTTATGAAACTGTCATTCAATGATATTCATTTTGCAATGATATTCATTTTGCAATGATATTGATCACCATGCCGAACAAATTATTTGTCAACTGCTGACATAAAAAAAAAAAAAAATGTGTGGCGAACAATTTTGCTCAAAGGTTACTATAGACACTTGCCGAATGCCAAACCATACTGACAGCGTAAAATCCTATGAATTTACTAATGCAATACATTATTTACTTATTTACTATAATATTGCAAAAAATATAAACTACCATTTAATTTGCTATTGATCGTTTAGAACGTATGCACAACAATGTTTAATTGAAATAAAAATGTCACCGAACCAAAACTACAAATAAAATAAAAAATAACAATATGAAATGGTTATGCTTCTTGGTGGCATAAACATTACACTGTTCAACAAGTTTATAACAATATAATAATTAAAAAATGAGATAGAATAATACTTTACCATAATATGGCATTGTGCAACGAATTGTTACAATTTTTTTCTGAAATATTGAACAATTGTTAAATCAATCAAGTTATTATAATTATTTTTTTATAATATAGATTTTATAACGTTTATATCTAATTCATTATTAATAAGAAGTTATCTATGACTAACTATATTGCATAAATTTTGTACATATATTCTTTTAAAAACTAGAAAAAAGTAAAAATTAAATATAGATAAATACATAGACATAAATATGTAATTATGATATTAATTACTGACTATATATTATTGAGAAACCAAAAGTCATATTCACATTAAATATCTGTTTATACTTAAAAACACAATGGTTACCAAATGTAGTTTTGAAGTTATTTTTAACTTTTGTATTAAATAAATAACTATTCAAATTCCGCTACACATTATCTGAAGAGTTGTTTTAAACATCAACAATCAGTGTGTTCTTTAATGAGCAATTGCCTGTTCGTATTTTGATTGTTCACACTCTTTGTTTATGAAAAGTTGTTCAATAATATTTATATATATATATAAGAACAACCAAATAGAATTTGTGATACATTCAACAAGTCCTTTAAATTTTTTTTCTTTTTTTTTTGTTTCATTCACATATCTTTAAACAATGGTAGACAAAAAATCAACTATTGATAATCCAAAAGCAAAGAAAGCAAGAACATACGGTAACTAACGTTGAACAATTTCTCTTATATTTCTTCTATACATCTACTCTGATATCTATTTATGCAAAACTTTAATAAATTAATACGATTTCATTGTTTGTTTTCCTCAGTTGAAGCGGCAATGTTGGATAGAGAAGTTGAACTCAAATATATTCTAGAAAAAGTTAAAACCAACTTAGAAAAACTTACCGCTGCTAGAGAAAAAAATAAAGATACTATGAATGGTTTGTTAGAAATAGCGTATTCAATCATGAATATTATCTCAGATTTAACTCGGCGAGAATTTCTGATTGCTGCCAACTCGACGAGAATTTCTGATTGCTGCCAAGGAAACGTTGTTCGATATCCGTCAGACAAAAATAAACAACCTCCATGTACACATTTTATTATGAATAAAATATATAAAATATTTACAGTATATTGCTTTCCATGAATTACAATATGACACAGTAATATAAACATTCTTTACTCTACAATTGACAACGTAAAATAACTGTTAAATATTATATGGCAAAAACTGAATACCTAAAGTACGATCAATAAACATAACAAAGGAAAAGTTAATGCAACAACAGGAATTAAAGAATTTTTAAAGAACTTACAAACATAATATATTAAACAATCAAAAACATTATTGTTCAGCCTGTAAATTATCATAACTGACTAATGTTTGAAATATTTGTTTTAATTGTTACATCAATATAAAAAACAGACCCTACTAATATTATATATTAAGAAATTAATTAGTATAACACTGAATTACAAACCAAACCTAAAATTATTACAATGTCTAAAAAAAAAAAAAAAAATTCCCCAATAAAATATTTAAATAAAATTAAAAAAATAATACAACATAACAAAAAAAAAAATCGTTGGGCTTCTTAGTTTCATAAAAGTTACATTGTTCACCAAAAATATAACAATAATATGTCTGGCACATGAAACAGAATAATGCTTTTCAATAATACAACATTGTTCATTAAACATTTGTCAAATCAATCAATTTATCACATTTATTTCTTTATAATTTCTATTATGTAACGTTAATATTTAACATATCATAAATAATAAAAATCATATATAATTAATATATTTCCCATATATATATATAACTGAATACTCATATGGGTTGATCGTCACGTGGCACATTTTGGAAGCTCTAGAATTGCTCTATTTTGACACATTGGATTCACAAGCCAATCAAATTGCTCTATCTTGACACGTTATGTTGGTATTTATTGCTTTATTTATAATTATTAATTAATTAAAAAAATAAGATCTGTATTAATAATAATAATAATAATAATAATAATAATAATAATAATAATACATATGTATTGCATTAATATTCTAAAGGTTTAACTATAATGATGCATTGGATTTGTGATTTTCATGTTGTTGTATTTTATTGGTGATGATGTAGACAATATTAATTGCTGCATTGGTATTCCAAAGTCTAAATAATAGACATAAAGATTTGACTGCATAAGTGCATTGCATTGGTTGTATTAATAATTAATAATAATACTAATTATATAGGTGAATTGCATTGACATTCTAAAGGTCTAACCATAATAACACCTTGGATTTGTGATTGCCATGTGGTTGAATTTTATTGGTGATGATGTAGACAATATTAATTGTACATTGGTATTCCAAAGTCTAAATAAATAGACATAAAGATTGGATTAAATAGGTGCATTGCATTGGTAGTAAAAGCATACCTATCTATTAATAATTATATAGGCGCATTGTATTGACATTGCAAACATTTCTTCTTATTCAATTTATATGTAATTGTGTTGACATTCGAAAGGTCTAAATAAGGGGTTATAAAAGGGGCATATGTTCAGTTGTGTATTATCATAATATGTTAGTTGGTGTCAACAATACGTCTGGTCTTTTATTAATTGTTTATAGGTCATGTTAGTTTGTGCCAATAATACGTCTGTTTTTCATGATTTTGTTAATTTATGATTTTTTATTTATTTATGTTTTTGTTGTTGTTTACAGGTCAAAGATTCATGAATTAGCATGGAATAAAGGAAGGATGTTTGATTGACATTGTCAAATGAGTTGTTATTTTGATTCGTTCTTCTAAACTGTAAGTATATCCTCTAACTATTTTAATACGAAATTGTAAGTATATCTCCTAACTATTTTAATGGTATTATTTGGTTGAATGAACGTTTTTGTTCGGTCAATATATTTGAATGATTGATTGTGTTAGTCCTGCCGAACGGTAAGTGTATTCCTTAACAATTTTAATATGAAGATTAATCAACTTTTGTTGATTTCGTTTTCAGGTAACAGTTGTTATATGAATGAATAATTGTTCCTTAACAATCTTAGCATAAAGACCGATTAAATTTTGTTATGTTTGTTTTCAAGGAAATGTTCATATACTTTACTAAGATCAAATCGAGGATGATCTTATTATCAGCCGAATTATGAGTATGTGTCATATCTATATTAGTAGAAACAGTTCATTTGTGTTGAATATGTTTTTTGTAAAAACATTCGTGTATTTTAATTTGTTATATGAATGATTAATTGTTTATGTCCTACTGATGTGCGAGTATATACGTTAAAAGAATGAATTTTGGCTGATTATGTTTTCCAATTAATAGGTGTTAATTAAAATATTTCTTACCAGTCCTAATATGATAATCCCTTAAATTTGGGTCAAGTAAACCATTCATTTTATCATCACATGCATTTCAGTTTTTACTAAACAATCAGTAGTAAATTGATCATAACTTGCTTAATAAAAATCCAATTGATAGGTGGATTGAATCTTTAGAAACTGGACAGATGGTGCTTTGATTTGATTTATTATACGCTTAATTTGGATAACTATAGCCCCACCGCCGAACCATTCCTTTCACCATTACACACATTTTAGCTTCTATTGAATAGTTAGTAGTAAATTGACCATAATTTTCTCAATACAAATATAAACTCTGTATTGAAAGGATTCAAGTTATGAAATTTACAAAGGAGGGGTGGCCTATTTATAGGCTAAACCTCCTCAAAGAAATGACTACATACATCGAATACTTAGTCCTTAAGTTACTTAATTCCTAAGTAAACACTAGGTGGCAACCTTAGGTGGATGAATAAACATTATCCTTTAAGTTTCTTTGCCACTAAGTTTACTTAACTACGAAGTATACTTAGCCACTAAGCAACGTGCAGCCCACTTGAGTCACCAAGTAAGCTGGTCGTGACATTCTCCCGCACCTAATGTTGCGACGCCCTCGTCGCATTATCCTTATAGTGCAGGATGGAGTCTTGGAATTGCCACAATGAGTCTTCGGTCTCCCAACTGGTCTCAGTATCGGGAAGTCCTTGGATTTGTATTTTTAGAAACTAGACAGTTTGGGCTTTAAATTGATATATTATACACTTAATTTGGATAACTTTAGCCCTACTTCTGAACCATTCCTTTTATCATCACACACATTTTGATTTCCACTATTTCTCGATTTTCACTGAACAGTTAGTAGTAAATTAGTCATAACTTGCTCAATAAAAATCCAATTGATGAGCAATTTAAATTGTTGAAAAATAGATAGATAGGTCTTTAATTTGATATATTATACACTTAATTTGGATCACTGTAACCCTATTGCCAAACCATTCCTTTTATCATCATACACATTTCGGTTTTCACTAAATAGTCAGTAGTAAATTGACCATAACTTGCTCAATAAAACTCCAATTGATGAGAGGTTTGAATCTTTAGAAACTAGACCAACAGGGATTTAATTTGGTATATTATATGTTTAATTTGGATAACTGTAGCCCTACTTCCTAACTATTCTTTTTATCATCACATACATTTTAGTTTCCCTTGCTTCTCGATTTCTACTGAACAATCAGTAGTAAATTGGTCATAACTTACTCAATAAAAATTCAATTGATGAGCGGTTTGAATCTTTGGAAACTAAAAAGATAGAACTTTAATTTGATATATTATACAATGAATTTGGATAACTATAGACCTGCGATCGAACCATTCATTTTATCATCACACACATAAAACCAATTCAATTTTAGTGATGACAAAGGAAAACAAATGCTGATATGTAGTCTTAATTGTAATTTTCCTATCTCTTTTTGTTGATATTTTTTTATGTTACATATATATGTCGAAAATAGGTTGTTGCTGGATATAAAATTTTTTATTTGTATCACAAATATCATCTGATGTTTGTTGTCGAACCATGTAGCTTTAGTAAACCATTCATAATATGCCGAACCATTATTATTATCCTTAAAGGAAAAAAAATATTGATATGTAATTTTAATTGTAATTGTTCTATCTCTTTTTGTTGATATCTTTTTATGTTACATACATATATCATGAAAAGAGGTTGTTGCTGAATATAACTAATTTCATTTATTTAACAAATGCATTTCAGTTTCCACTAAACAATTAGTAGTAAATTGACCATAACTTGCTCAATAAAAATTAAATTGATGAGAGGATTGAATCTTTTGAAACTACACAGACATTTCTTTAATTTGATATATTATACGCTTAATTTGGATAACTGTAGCCCCACTTTCAAACCATTCATTTTATCATTAGACACATTTCGATTTTCTTTGTTTCTCGATTTCTATTGAACAGTCAGTAGTAAATTAGTCATAGCTTGCTCAATAAAAATCTAATTGATGAGCGGTTTGAATATTTGAAAACTAGATAGATAGGGATTTAATTGGATATATTATATGCCTAATTTGGATAACTGTAGCCCCACTGTTGAACCATTCTTTTTATCATCACACACATTTTGGTTTCACTGAACAATGAGTAGTAAATTGACCATAACTTACTCAATAAAACTCTAATTGATGAGAGGTTTAAATATTTTGAAACTAGACATATAGGGCTTTAATTTGGTATATTATACGGTTAATTCGGATAACTTTACCCCCACTACCGAACCATTCCTTTAATCATCACACATTTCAGTTTCCACTGAATAGTCAGTAATAAATTGATCATAACTTGCTCAATAAAACTCTAATTAATGTGAGGTTTAAATATTTAGAAACTATACAGATAGGTCTTTAATTTGATATATTATATGCTTAATTTGGATAAATTTAGCCCCACTTCCGAACCATTCCTTTTATCATCATACACATTTCGGTTTTCCCTATTTCTTGATTTCCATTGAATAATCAATTCATAAATTGGCCATAACTTATTCAATAAGAATCCAATTGATGAATGGTTTGAATCTTTGGAAACTAGAAAGATAGAGCTTTAATTTGATATATTATACGATGAATTTGGATAACTATATACATGCGGCCAAACCATTCATTTTATCATTACACATATAAAACCAATTCAATTTTAGTGATGACAAAGGAAAACAAATATTGATATGCAGTTTTAATTTTATTTGCTCTATCTCTTTTTGTTGACATTTTTTTTATGTTACATACATACATAAAAAAAAGGTTGTTAAATATAAAAATTTTTATTTGTATCACAAATATCATCTGATGTTTGTTGTCGAACCATGTAGCTTTAGTAAACCATTTATAATATGCCGAACCATTATTATTATCCTTAAAGGAAAACATATATAGATATGTAGTTTTAATTGTAATTATTCTATCCTTTTTTGTTGATATATTTTTATGTTACATACATATATCATGAAAAGAGGTTGCTGCTGAATATAACTAATTTCATTTATTTAACAAATATCAACTGATGTTTAATGCTGAACCATGTAGCTTTAGTAAACCATTCATTTTATCATCACACACAATTATGTTTTCACTTCACAATCAGTAGTAAATTGACCATAACTTGCTCAATAAAACTCGAATTGATGAGAGGTTTGAATCTTTAAAAACTAGACAGAAAGGGCTTTAATTTAATATATTATATGCTTAATTTGGATAACTGTAGCCCCACTATCAAACAATTGATTTTATCATTACACACATTTCAGTTTCTACTGAACAGTTAGTAGTAAATTAACCATAACTTTCTCAATAAAACTCCAATTGATGAGAGGTTTGAATATTTAGAAACTAGACAGATAGAGATTTATTTTCATTTATTATACAGTTAATTTTGATAATTTTAGCCCCATGGCCGAACTATTTATTTTATCATCATACACATTTTGATTTCCACTAAACAGTCAGTAGTCAATTGACCATAACTTGCTTAATAAAAATCCAATGGATGAGAGGTTTGAATTTTTAGAAACTAGATAGACAGAGCTTTAATTTGATATATTTTATGCTTAATTTGGATAATTTTAGCCCCACTATCGAACCATTCATTTTATTATCACATACATTTTGGTTTCTTCTGTTTCTTGATTTCTCAATAAAAATCCAATTGATAAGTGGTTTGAATCTTTGGAAACTAGAAAGATAGAGCTTTAATTTGATATATTATACGATGAATTAGGATAACTATAGACCTGTTGCCGAACCATTCATTTTATCATCACACACACATAAAACAAATTCAATTTTAGTGATGACAAAGGAAAACAAATATTGATATGTATTTTTAATTGTATTTATTCTATCTCTTTTTGTTGATTTTAGGATTGATTTTGTTCTTTGATTTGTGGGTTTTATAATTATCGTCTTTCTTTAAGGTTTTTTTCTCTATAGGTGGTGGTCAATTCTAATTACAGCAAATAGATTTGTGTCATAGGATCTTTATCTTCATGGCTTCTTTAATGCTTCAATTAAGTTGCCTTCAGATTATACTGTTGGAGTTGTTGTTGCCTTCTATGTGAGTTCTTTGCTCAACATTCTTAATTTTTTTTTTTTAATTTCTAAAATAATAATAACAAAAACAATTCATTTCTCTTCTCAACAATCAAAATCAGTTTTTTCATTTGGCTTTGCAACTTTTAATCAAGGTTTCTCTTTCTTTGATTGATTTATAGACTTATCAATAATACCTAGTGGCTTGTCCTGCAATTTTTTTTGCTTTTCTTGACAGATTTTTAAACTTTGGTTGTAGATTTTAAATGGTGACATATATGAGAAGGACCATGATGATATAGACTTTGAGTTCAATTTGTGGATGTTTTATTTATTGATTTTTTAATTATCAATTCAATATAAAATGAACTTCAATATAGAAAATATATATTTAAAACACACAAAAAAAAAAAAAAACCAATAATAATGTAAAAAAAAATATATATATAATAAACATACCTGCGCAACGCAACTTGAAAATGAATATAAGTTACAGAAATTGCGGAAGGTCAGTATAAATTTTAAGTTTAAATAATTGATCTTGATAATATTTAGGTGATCTTAAACATCATACATGATTCACTACAAAATACTGACATCGAATATCAAAGATATGTCTGCAAAAATAATATCAATTCTACAAGGTGATGATTATGAAAATATAATTAGACCATATAATATTCAAGTGGTCTTCTCAAGTTAGATAAATGATTTAATGACATCTACCTATAATTGATATTAATAATTATACAGGTACAATTATTAATTTTATCTTAACACAACTTTGTATATATATAAAATTTATATTTACTTTAAAATTTATATAATTTAACAATTATTATGTCTTTATCTAATTAGTTTATTTTGTTAGAACAAACTTGTTTACAATCTATTTCAAAAACATTGAATAAACATACCTGCGCAATGTGTGAGCCCCATGTCTAGTTGTATATATATTCTTTAACAAACTAAAACAAACAAAAAATTAAATGTAAAAAATAGATAGACATAAATATATAATCATGATATTCAATTTATCCTGCACATTATAATATTAATTATTATTCGACATTATTGACAATCCAAAAGTTTCTTGAACTTATTTAATCCAAAACCATCCACATATATATAAACTCTTCATATTCACATTAGAAATCTATATTTAGTGAAAAACAAACCAATTACAGTGTGTATTTTAGATGTTTCATAACTATTCGGTTTCCACTGCTCATTATCCCAAGCGTCGTTTTACATATCTTCAATAATTGTGTTTATTCATGACAAGTTGCCTGTTTGTTTTACGTCTATTCAGTTTCTATTGTTTTCTATATAAAGATAAGAAAATATAATTTGAATTATCATACAATTAAAAATATTGTTTTTCTTTCAAATCTTCATTTCGCAATGGCAGAGAGACAAGAAAATCTCGACAAACAACAATAAAAAACCACAACATATGGTAATAAACATTGAACAATTTCTAGTATATTCATTTTCTATACATCTATTCTCATATCTGTCTGTTATTTACAAATGAAGCAACAACGTCACACACATAGGCGGAGATCAAAGAAATCCTCAAAAATGTTAGCACCAACATGGACAATCTGAGCAGTGCTAGTGAAAAATTGAAAGATATAATCCATGAATTGTTGGAAATAATTAATTCAACCATGGATATTATCTCTGATTTAATTCGACGTGAGTTTTTGATTGTTGCCAAAGAAGTTGAACTCCAAATCTGACAGCAAAAAGATTAGACAACCGAAATGTACACAGTTCTTTATCAATATAGAAATAAAAATAACAGTATATTGCTTTCCATAAATTTCGATACACAAATCTAACATAAATAGTCTTTACTTCGCAATTAATGATTTAGAAAGTCATCAACTCATACCATAATAAATAAAAAAACTAATAATTCAAATTGAATCAATTGATTTCAACCATAAATGATTTCAAGAAACAATGCAAAAACAACTAAGAGCAAAAAAATAAGACGACAACAACAATGTACACGGTTCTTTATCAATAAAGAAATAAAAATAACAATATATTACTTTCCATAAATTTCGATAAACAAATCTAACATAAATATTCTTTACTTTGCAATTCAAGATTTAGAAACTCATCAACT